>NC_086450.1:253464020-253466520 GCF_028390025.1 Pseudophryne corroboree
GAACCCATACACTGATTTGTACACCCACGGTGTTACCAGAGCATCTACAGCTATTGCCTGAGGGTCCCTTGACGTGGCGCAATACCTGTCGAGTTTTTCCCAACGGTTTATAATCATGTGGAAGACTTCTGGGTGAAGTCCTTACTCTCCCGGGTGGAGGTCGTGCTGAGGAAAACTGCTTCCCAGTTGTCCACTCCCGGAATGAAAACTGCTGACAGTGCTATCACATGGTTTTTCGCCCCGCGAAGAATCCTTGCAGCTTCTGCCATTGCCCTCCTGCTTCTTGTGGCACCCTGTCTGTTTACGTGGGTGACTGCCGTAATGTTGTCCGACTGGATCAACACCGGCTGACCTTGAAGCAGAGGTCTTGCTAAGCTTAGAGCATTGTAAATGGCCCTTAGCTTCAGGACATTTATGTGAAGTGATGTCTCCAGGCTTCACCATAAGCCCTGGATATTCCTTCCCTGTGTGACTGCTCCCCAGCCTCGCAGGCTGGCATCCGTGGCCACCAGGACCCAGTCCCGCATGCCGAATCTGCGGCCCTCTAGAAGATGAGCACTCTGCAACCACCACAGGAGGGATACCCTTGTCCCTGGTGACAGGGTTATCCGCTGAAGCATCTGAAGATGCGACCCGGACCATTTGTCCAGTAGGTTCCACTGGAAAGTCTTGCGTGGAATCTGCCGAATGGGATTGCTTCGTAGGAAGCCACCATTTTTACCCAGAACCCTTGTGCATTGATGCACTGAGACTTGGTTCGGTTTTAGGAGGTTCCTGACTAGCTCGGATAACTCCCTGGCTTTCTCCTCCGGGAGAAACACCTTCTTTCTGGACTGTGTCCAGGATCATCCCTAGGAACAGAAGACAAGTCGTCGGAACCAGCTGCGATTTTGGAATATTGAAAATCCAATCGTGCTGCCGCAACACTACCTGAGGTAGTGCTACACCGATCTCCAACTGTTCCCTGGATCTCACCCTTATCAGGGAATCGTCCAAGTAAAGGATAACTAAAATTCCCTTCCTTCGAAGGAATATCATCATTACGGTCATTACTTCAGTAAAGACCCGGGGTGCCGTGGACCATCCCTACGGCAGCGTCTGAACTGATAGTGACAGTTCTGTACCATAACCTGAGATACCCTTGGTGAGAAGGGTAAACTTTGACATGAAGGTAAGCATCCTTGATGTCCCGAGACATCATGTAGTCCCCTTCTTCCAGGTTTGCAATCACTGCTCTGAGTGACTCAATTTTGAATTTGAACCTCTGTATGTAAGTGTTCAAAGATTTTAGATTTTAAAATCGGTCTCACCGAGCCGTCTGGCTTCGGTACCACAATAGTGTGGAATAATACCCCGTTCCCTGTTGCAGGAGGGGTACCTTAATTATCACCTGCTGGGAATACAGCATGTGAATGGCTTCCAAAACTGCCTCCCTGTCAGCGGGAGACGTCGGTAAAACAGACTTTTGGAAACGGCGAGGGCAATACGTCTCGAATTCCAATTTGTACCCCTGAAATATTACCTGAAGGATCCAGGGGTCTACTTGCGAGTGAGCCCACTGCGCACTGAAATTCATTGAGAACGGGCCCCCACCGTGCCTGAACTTGTAAAGCCCTAGCGTCATACTGAGAGCTTGGCAGAGGCGGAAAAGGGTTTCTGTTCCTGGGAACTGGCTGATCTCTGCAGCCATTTTCCTCTCCCTCTGTCACGAGCAGAAAAGAGGAACCCTTTTGTCCGCTTGCCAACCAGGACTGCGCCTGATAATACGGCGTCTTATTTTGAGAGGCGACCTTTTTGAAGGCAATACTTCCAAATGCCGTTTGGAATCCGCATCACCTGACCACTTTACTGGTATAATTGGACAACGCACTTATACTTGATGCCAGTCGGCAAATATTCCGCTGTGCATCATGCATATATAGAAATGCATCTTTTAATTGCTCTATAGGCAATAATATACTGTCCTTATCTAGGATATCAAATTTCCAGTCAGGGAATCCGACCACGCCAACCCAGCACTGCACATCCAGGCTGAGGCGATTGCTGGTCGCAGTATAACACCAGTATGTGTGTAAATACATTTTAGGATACCCTCCTGCTTTCTATCAGCAGGATCCCTAAGGGCGGCCATCTCCAGAGAGGGTAGAGCCCTTGTTCTTACAAGCGTGTGAGCGCCTTATCCCCCCCTAGGGGGTGTTTCCCAACGCACCCTAACCTCTGGCGGGAAAAGGTATACTGCCAATAACTTTTTAGAAATCATCAATTGTCATCGGAGGGAAACCCACGCATCATCACACACCTCATTTTATTTCTCAGATTCAGGAAAACTACAGGAAGTTTTTCCTCACCAAACATAATACCCCTTTTTTTTGGTGGTATTTATATTATCAGAAGAGTGTAAACTTTTTCCATTGCCTCAATCATGCAATGTGTGGCCCTATTGGAAATCACGGTTGTCTCTTCACCGTCGACACAGGAGTCAGTATCCGTGTCGGCGTCT
>NC_086450.1:257682521-257923511 GCF_028390025.1 Pseudophryne corroboree
AGGGAACTTTTTTTCAGGGTTTACCCATGCCTTTTCAACTATAGCATTTAACTCCTTTGACGCAGGGAAGGTTAGCGAGGCTTTTTTTTTTTTACGTGAAAAAAAGCCTAATCAAACTGCTCAGGTGTGGTATCATTAACATTTAACACATCGCTGATAGCCTCTATCAACAATTGCATCACCCTTGCGAGATGCGGATCCCCGCAAAACATCCCCATCACCATCTGTAGTGTCAGAATCGGTATCCGTGTCGTCTTGTGTGACATGCACAAGCGCACGTTTGTGGAGGTATATTGCGGGTTGGTCCTGAGGGCGGTCTTCGGGTTGCCGAATGTCGGGATCCCGGTGCACAGTATACCGGCGCCGGAATTCCGACACGTAATCTCCCTCGTGGGGGTCCACTCCACGACCCCCCTGGAGGGAGAATAAATAGAGCGCCACCGTGCCCGCAGAGTGACTAGCGCAGCGAGCCCGCAAGGAGCTCATTTGCGCTCGCCACTCTGTCGGTATGCCGGCGGTCAGGCTTCCGGCGCCGGTATGCTGGTCGCCGGGAGCCCGGCCACCGGCATACCATACTACTCCTGGTCCTGAGGTACCAGACATGGGCCATACAGCCATAGAGCTCTGTAATACCTGGGTTGCAGATTCATTACTAACAACCCTGTCAGAAATATGCGAAATCCAAGTTTGCCAGAGGAAAACCACTCTGGTTCCCTTGCTGGTATCTGTGCTAAACCAGTGCTAACCTGAATACATGGAATGGGATCATCCTGGGAGGATAAATCATCTGCAGCATATGACACAGTGTCCCTGGACATAGCTAAAGGAGACCACCAGACATTCCACACACACAGGTGGGGCAGACAGAGTTTCCCCCCCAAGAAAGGTAAGAGAGACACAGAGATTGGAGCCAACCCACAACACAGCGCCTATAGTAAAAGGAAACCCTTTACCAGCGCAGACTGTGTCCCTTAATAGGAGATGCAGTCGTTTTGCAGCCTCCCCTCCCTTCTACAACCCCCTGGTACTGTGTACAGTCAGTAGAGCTGCTGTGGAGGGACCTGATCTTCGAACCAGCGCTGTACAGGAAGGAAAATGGCGCTGGAATGCTGCTGGGTCCGCTCTGAGGAGAAGCTCTGCCCCCTTAATGGTGCTGTCTTCCCGCTCTTCAGATGATTATACTGGCCTGAGGAAAGTTGCAGGCTTAGATCCTTGGACCCCGACAGGCTTGCTGACCAGTGTGGGGGGTAAGCGCTGGCCCAGGGCGCCCCTCACAGCACCGCACTATGTGCCTCTGGTACGGGCGCACTCTCTCCCCATTGCCGTCATCTTCACACCGGCACCCCGCTTGCTAGGGGGGAGTCGGTGACTAACTCACCACTCACTTCAGCTCTGTAAGGGGTTGGCGGCATGCTGCTGGGGCAAGCGGTTCCCCTGTGGCGGAGACCGATCAGGCCCCTCTGGAGCTCAGTGTCCAGTCAGCGGAGTCAGTGGCTCAGACCCCGCAGGGCGGACACTGCTCCCCCCTTAGTCCCACGCTGCAGGCAGGCTGTTGCCAACAGCCTCCTGTAAAAAAACAAACTCTAAAAATAAACTTTTACTAGACAAGCTCAGGAGAGCTCCCCTAGCTGTGACCGGCTCCTCAGAGCACATTTTCTAAACTGAGCATGGTAGGAGGGGCACAAAGGGAGGAGCCAGCCCACATTCTCAAACTCTTAAAGTGCCAATGGCTCCTGGTGGACCCGTCTATACCCCATGGTACTAACGTGGGCCCCAGCATCCTCTAGGACTTAAGAGAAATACACTTTTATAAACACCTATTAAATAAACAGTATATACATACATATAACAGAGTTACCGTAAATGTGTGTTTAAATTTAACTAAATATTTGGAAGATACGTATCACCGTAGCAACAATTATACAAATTGCAAAAAACTGGACCCAGGATGGCTCTTCCAGAGCTGGCTGCAGTTTCTGACACTTGATTCAGTCCACAAACACAGGGCTAGCCCCACTCCAGTCTTAGCCGTAGTGATATTCTCAGATATGCTCCATAGAGTAATACAAACGTAAAAGTATAACCACTGATGTAAAACAGTGTATAAAAAAATAAAAAAAAATAGGATTTTAATACCTACCGGTAAATCCCTTTCTCCTAGTCCGTAAAGGATGCTGGGGACTCCAAAAGGACCATAGGGTATAGACGGGATCCGCAGGAGACATGGGCACACTAAAAAAACTTTGACTGGGTGTGAACTGGCTCCTCACTCTATGCCCCTCCTCCAGACCTCAGTTATAGGAACTGTGACCAGGGGAGATGGACATTTCGAGGAAAGGATTTTTGTTAAACTAAGGGCGAGAGACATACCAGCTCACACCACAAACACACCGTACCGCTGGATCAACAGGAATACCAGATAACAGTATGAACTAAACAGCAACAAGCTGAATAAAACGGATACACAAACCTTGTGTAACTGAAAATAACCAGTATCAATACAACTGCAAGGAACACTGAGCACTGGGATGGGCGCCCAGCATCCTCTACGGACTAGAAGAAAAGGATTTACCGGTAGGTATTAAAATCCTATTTTCTCTTACGTCCTAGAGGATGCTGGGGACTCCAAAAGGACCATGGGGTCTATACCAAAGCTCCAGAACGGGCGGGAGAGTGCGGACGACTCTGCAGCACCGATTGAGCAAACATGAGGTCCTCCTCAGCCACGGTATCAAACTTTAAGAACTTAGCAAAAGTGTTTGAACCCGACCACGTAGCTGCTCAGCAAAGTTGAAGTGCCGAGACCCCTCGGGCAGCCGCCCAAGACGAGCCCACCTTCCTGGTAGAATGGGCCATTACTGACTTCGGCAAAGGCAGCCCAGCCGAAGAATGAGCGTGTTACAAATGAGCGTATTACAAATGAATGAGCGTATTACAAATCCAGCGTGCAATAGTCTGCTTGGAAGCAGGATTTTACAGAGCCTCCGTTTTCCTAACAAGAGACGTTCTGGCGACATACATTTTCAAAGCTCTTACGACATCAAGAGATTTTGGGACTGCCACAGCATTCGTAGCCACAGGTACCACAATTAATTGATTTATGTGAAACGAAGAAACCACCTTTGGCAGAAATTGTTGACTAGTCCTCAATTCCGCTCTATCCACATGAAAAATCAAATATGGGCTCTTGTGAGACAAAGCCACCAATTCGGACACTCGTCTGGCAGACGCCAAAGCAGGACCACTTTCCAAGTGAGAAACTTTAATTCAACCTTACGCAAAGGTTCAAACCAGTGAGACATAAGAAACAGTAACACCACTTCAAGATCCCAAGGTTCCACGGGTGGCACAAATGGAGAATGGATATGCAGCACTCCCTTTACGAAAGTCTGAACCTCAGGAAGGACGGACAATTCTTTTTGAAAGAAAATAGATAAAGCAGAAATCTGCACTTTAATGGAACCCAATTTCAGGACTGCATCCACGCCTGCCTGCAAGAAGTGGAGGAAACGACCCAAGTGAAACTCCTCCGCAGGAGCTGCTTTGGTTTCACACCACGACACATACTTTCTCCAAATACGGTGATAAATGTTTTGCCGTGACCTCCATCCTAGCCTTAAGGAGAGTGGGGATGACCTCCCCGGGAATACCTTTCCGAGCTAGGATTTGGCGTTCCACCTCCACGCCGTCAAACGCAGCCACGGTAAATCCGGGAACACGCAGTGCCCCTGCAGTAACAGGTCCTCCCTGAGAGGAAGCGGCCAAGGATCTCCTACTAGTAATTCCTGAAGATCCGGATACCAGGCCCTCCGTGGCCAATCTGGAACGACGAGTATTGCCTGAACCTTTGTTCGTCTTATGATCCCCAACACATTTGGAATGAGAGGAAGTGGAGGGAACACATACACCGACTGAAACACCCACGGAGTTACCAGGGCGTCCACTGCACTGGCTTGGGGGTCCCTCGACCTGGAACAATACTTCGGAAGCTTCTTGTTAAAGCGAAACGCCATCATGTCTATTTGAGGAATTTACCAACGCCTTGTCACTTCTGCAAATACCTCTTGATGAAGAGCCCACTCTCCTGGATGGAGATCGTGTCTGCTGAGGAAGTCTGCTTCCCAGTTGCCCACGCCCGGGAGGAAGACTGCCGACAGAGCGCTCACTTGCAGTTCCGCCCAGCGGAGAATTCTTGTGGCTTCCGCTCTGCTCTTTGTTCCGCCTTGGCGGTTTACGTACGCCACCGCTGTTATGTTGTCCGACTGGATCAGTACAGGTAGACCCTGAAGAAAGTTCTTCGCTTGCAGGAGGCCATTGTAAATGGCTCTTAACTCGAGAACATTTATGTGGAGACAAGATTCCTGGCTTGACCATTTCCCCTGGAAACTTCTTCCTTGTGTGACTGCGCCCCAGCCTCGGAGACTTGCATCTGTGGTAAGCAGGACCCAGTCCTAGATTCCGAATCAGCATCCCTATAGAAGGTGAGAACTTTGCAGCCACCACAGGAGAGAAATCCTGGTCCTGGAAGATATTTTCCGATGCATGTGCAGGTGAGACCCGGACCATTTGCTCAGCAGATCCCACTGAAATACCAGGGCATGAAACCTGCCAAACGGAATGGCTTCGTAAGCCGCAACCATCTTCCCTAGCACTCGAGTGCATTGATGAATCGACACTCTTGTCGGTCTCAGAAGCTCCTTGACCATGGACTGTATTTCCAGAGCTTTGTCCGCCGGAAGAAACACTCTCAGTAGCTCCGTGTCTAGGATCATGCCCAGAAAGGGCAGCCGAGTTGTCGGGATCAACTGAGACTTTGGCAAATTTAGAATCCAACCGTGATGTCGCAGAATCGACAAGGAGAGTTCCACATTTCTTAGCAACTGTTCCTTTGATCTCGCCTTTATCAGGAGATCGTCCAAGTACGGGATAATTGTGACCCCTTGCTTGCGAAGGAGTACCATCATTTCCGCCATTACCTTGGTGAAAATCCTCGGGGCCGTGGAAAGCCCAAACAGCAACGTCTGAAATTGGTAATGACAATCCTGCACCGCAAATATTAGGAAGTCCTGATGAGGAGGATATATCGGGACGTATAAGTAGGCATCCTTTATGTCGACTGACGCAATAAAATCCCCCCCTTCTAGGCTGGAGATCACAGCTCGAAGAGATTCCATTTTGAACCTAAAAGTTTTCAAGTATGGATTGAGGGATTTTAGGTTCAGAATCGGTCTGACCGAGTCGTCCGGCTTCGGCACGACAAAGAGGCTCGAATAGAACCCTTTCCCCGGTTGGGACGGGGAACCGGCACAATGACCCTCTGTTGACACAGCTTTTGTATTGCAGCATGTACTACTACCCTTTCTGGAAGAAACTGGCAAGACCAACTTGAAAAAGCGGCTGGGGGGCATCTCCTGAAACTCCAGTTTGTACCCTTGGGACACTATGCCTAAGACCCAAGGATCCAGGGCCGATTGAAACCAGACCTGGCTGAAGAATTGGAGACGGCCCCCCACCGGCACGGACTACCGCAGGGGAACCCCAGCGTCATGTGGTGGACTTGGTAGAGGCGGGGGAGGACTTTGGGTCCTGGGTGCCAGACACGGCAGGCGACATCTCTCCCCGTCCTCTACCCTTGGAAGCGAGGAAGGACGAGCCACTTCCTTTCCAGTATTTATTAGGCCGAAAGGACTGCATCTGATAATGGGGCGCCTTTTTCTGTTGTGTGGGAACATAAGGAAGAAAAGACGACTTACCCGCAGTAGCGGTAGACACCAGGTCAGCAAGGCCATCACCAAACAAGACACTACCTTTAAAAGGAAGAGCTTACATAGCTTTCTTGGAGTCGGCATCAGCATTCCATTGATGAATCCACAGCGCCCTCCTGCCGAGACTGCCATGTCATTGGCTCTTGATCCCAAGAGGTCAACATCTCTCGCCGCATCCTTTAGGTAATATGCAGCGTCCTTGATATAACCAAGAGTCAAAAGAATATTATCCTTATCAAGCGTATCCATATCAGAAGCCAAATTATCAGCCCACTTAGCAATAGCACTACTCACCCAGACCGACACCACAGCAGGTCTGAGTAATGCACCAGTATTAACGAAAATGGCCTTCAATGTCGTCTCCAGCTTGTGATCCGCCGGATCCTTGAGAGCAGCCGTGTCAGGAGACGGAAGCGCCACATTCTTGGACAATCGGGATAGAGCCTTGTCCACATTGGGAGACGATTCCCATTTCTCCCTGTTGTCAGAGGGGAAAGGATATGCCATAAAAATTATCTTGGGAATCTGCCACCTTTTTTCAGGCGACTCCCAAGTCTTTTCACAAAGAGTGTTCAGTTCATGAGAGGGGGGAAACTTCACCTCAGGCTTTTTCCCTTTAAATAAGCAAACCCTCGTGTCTGGAACAGCAGGTTACTCAGAGATATGTAAAACATCTTTAATAGCCACAATCATGTAGTGAATACTCTTAACTACCCTTGGATGTAAAGTAGCCTCATTGAAATAGATATCGGAATCAGAGTCTGTGTCGGTATCTGTAATCTGGGTAAATTAACGTTTTTATGACCCTGAAGTGTTCTGTACTTGAGACAAAGCGTCCTCCATGGACTTCCTCCATGCCTGAGTCTGAGAATCAGATTATTCCAACCTCTTAGATAATAATGCCACATTTGCATTCAGTGTACTCAACATATTCACCCAATCAGCAGTCGACTGTGCCGACAGTCATCCCCAAATCATTTTCTGCGCCCCCAGTAACTTCCTCTGCGGAGGAACACACAGCCTTAGACATGTCGACACGCAGTACCGACACACTCACACAGGCCAAAGAAAGGGGACAGACCCACAGGGAAGCCTGCAGAAAGAACACAGAGGGAGTATGCCAGCTCACACCCCAGCGCCCATATACTACTTTACAGATATGTCTTTTGCGCTGCACAATATAACAATAAAGCACCAAAGCCAGCGTCTCTGCAGCGGCTGTGAATGAAGAGAGAAAATGGTGCTGGTGAGCTGTGCGGCTAAGCCCCGCCCCTTCCCGGCGTGCTGTAGTCCCGCTCGGATTTGAAATATTTATACTGGCCAGTGTAAAAAAGCCCCTCAGTAACTGCTAACCAGGGCGCTCCCCCCTCCCCCCCCCCCTCCCCAGCTCCCTGCACCCTGTGAGATGCCGTTGGTGTGTGGGAGCATGGAGCGCAGCGCGACCGCTGCACTGTACCTCCGTTACTGAAGTCTTCTGCCGTCACAAATGTAACAACTTGTGTAACTAAAATGAACAAAGCTGCAGCTAAAGTACGCACTGGGTTGGGCGCCCAGCATCCTCTACGGCAGAGGTTCTCAAACTTGGTCCTCGTGGGCCCACACAGTGCATGTTTTGCAGGTAACCCAGCAGGTGCACAGGTGTATTAATTACTCACTGACACATTTTAAAAGGTCCACAGGTGGAGCTAATTATTTCACTTGTGATTCTGTGAGGAGACCTGCAAAACATGCACTGTGTGGGCCCCCGAGGACCGAGTTTGAGAACATCTGCTCTACGGACTAGGAGAAAAGGATTTACCGGTAGGTATTAAAATCCTGTTTTCTCATACGTCCTAGAGGATGCTGGGGTCCATTTCATGACCATGGGGATTATACCAAAGCTCCAGTACGGGAGGGAGAGTGCGGATGACACGGCAGCACCGATTGACCAAACTTGAGGTCCTCATCGGCCAAAGTGTCAAACTTATAAAATTTAGCAAAAGTGTTTGACCCTGACCAAGCAAGGAATTCTATTGACTCCTTTTTGACGAAGGAGGACCATCATCTCTGCCATCACCTTGGTGAATACCCTCGGTGCCGTGGAGAGTACGAACGGCAACGTCTGGAACTGGTAATGGCAATCCTGTACTGCAAATCTCAGATAAGCTTGGTGAGGAGGATAAATGGGAACATGTAAGTAAGCATCCTTTATGTCTACTGACACCATGAAGTCCCCCCTCCTCCAGACTGGAAATCACTTCCCTCAGGGATTCCATCTTGATCTTGAACCTTTTCAGGTAGAGATTCAAATTTTTCAGGTTTAAAATCGGTCTGACCGAGCCGTCCAGCTTCGGAACCACGAAGAGGCTTGAATTAAAAAAATAAAAACACCTCCTTGCTGTGACGAGGGTACCAGGACAATGACCTGATCCTGACATATTTTTGGAATTGCGGTTGTTACTGCCTCTCTTCCAGGAAGAGAAGCTGGCAAGGTCGATTTGAAAAATTGGCGTGGGGGGACATCTTGAAACTCTAGTTTGTACCCATGGGACACTATTTGTAAAACCCATGGGTCTAGGCCAGGTTGAATCCAGATTTGGCTGAAAAGTTTCAGACGTGCTACCACCCGAGCGGACTCCAGCAAGGGAGCCCCAGCGTCATGCTGCAGATTTGGCAGGAGCAGGGGTGGACTTCTGCTCCTGCAATCCGGGAGACACTGCAGACTTTTTTCCTCTTCCTCTACCTTTTTTGTATTTGTTGGCCCAAAAGTACTGCATGTGAGAGTAATATATTTTCACCGGTGTAGGAGCATATGGCAAGAACGTCGACTTACCTGCTGTAGTCGCCGAGACTAACGCATCCAGCCAATCACCAAACAAGGCATCACCTTTATATAGGAGAGCCTCCATATTTCTTTTGGAATCTGTATCAGCATTCCACTGGCAAATCCACAACGCCCTCCGTGCCAATATTGCCATGGCAGCGGTTCTTGATCACAAGAGGCCAATATATTTCATGGTTTCTAGTATGTACGCAGCAGCGTCTTTGATATGACCTAACGTTAGGAGTATCTCGTCTCCATCTATTGTGTCAATGTCTAATGACAAGTTTTCTGACCACTTTTCAATAGCACAACTCACCCACGCACAGACAATGGTAGACCACATCAATAACGTGCGGTCTGTCGGCTCCTTAAGTGAAGCCATTCCAGGCGCAGGGACAAACACCTTTTCTCTTTTATGGCAGGGCCCTGTCTAAAATGCGAGGTGACTCCCACCTTTTGTAAAAAAAAGGTAAGCTGCCTGAATTCCTTTTTGGGAATCTGAAAATTCATATCAGGTTAAATCAGACTCCCTCCAAGAGACTGTTCTCCTGAGGTGGAGGGAAAATTACATTACTTCTTTACTAAAGTAAACCCTCTCCTTGTGGTAAAAGAGGAGGCTTTGTAACTTCTAACACCTCCTTTAAAGCTAAAACATGTTTTGAATGCTTTTTGCTAACTTAGGACCTAGTCCCCTGGAATCACTAGTGTCGACACAGGAATCAGAGTCCGTGTCGGTATCAGTTTGTATGTGACACAGAGGGGTCCCTGTGGATGAAAGGCAGAACTATTAGAAATCACATCTTCAACAGATTATTTTCAGTTTTCAGCATGAGATTCAGTGCAACCTCTTACTGATATGATTCACACTATCATGTACCCTTTCACCCAGTCAGGCTCTTGGTGTCATGATACACCTCTGTCTCTCTAACATGTCTCCCACAGAGGAAGAATTCCCTGCCACAGATATGTGACACACGTGCACAACCACACCACAGACACTCCGAAACTTATAGGGGACAGACCCACAGTAAAATCTGTCAGAGGGACACAGATAGGATTTGCCAGTTCACAACCCAGCGCCAGTAACACAATGTCTGTGAACACAAAATGCCCACCGACATGCAGCGCTTTTATAATGCTAATCACACAATTATATAGCAGCAAATTTACTATGGCCCCCCCTGTTTTGCACCCTGATACTAGTCCAGTAGTGGAGGAAGACCAGCGCTGTCTCTGCAGCCTGAGGAGAGAAAATGGCGCTAAGCAGTGTGCTGGCTGTTTGAGGAAGCTCCACTCTTCCTAGGTGTGTTTCTCCTCAGCTTTTATGAGGTAATTTTTTTATACTGGCGAGGTTAGGACTGTGCCTCAGCAACTAATGCCCCTTATTAATGCCAGTTTTCATATGATTCATGCTGCCCAGGGCGGCGAGCAAGCGCCCCCCCCCCCCCCCACACACACCCTGCACCCAGCAGTGCCTGTGTATGTGTGGGCAACATGGCGCTCTGCGCTCCCTTCAGCCGTCACTTTCTTGATTGAAGATCTGTCTAACACTCACCTGTCTTCTGACTTCTGGCTCTGTGAGGGGGGTGACGGCGTGCTATGGGAGTGAGCATCTAGGCACGGCTAGCGTTCAGTTCCCTTCAGGAGCTAATGGTGTCCTGTCAGCCAGAAGCAGAGCCATGAAACTCTTTAGGAAGTTGGTTCCTACTTCTGCCCCCCTCAGTCCCACAAAGCAGAGAGACTGTTGCCAGCAGTTCTCCCTGAAAATAAAAAACCTAAAGTATTTTCAGAGAAACTCAGTCGAGATCCTCTGGAGTGCATCCAGTATGCCTGGGCACATTTCTAAAACTGAGGTCTGGAAGAGGGGCATAGAGGGAGGAGTCAGTTCACACCCTTTGAAAAGTCTTAAAGTGTCCATGGCTCCTGCGGAACCGTCTATACCCCATTGTCATGAAATGGACCCCAGCAGGACGTATGAGAAAATATAAATAATTTGTCAGATACTTATCTAACTCCCACATGGAGTTGAGCTGTGGAGGGGAAGTATATTTGCAGTTATCTCATCAGTGCCTCCTTTCAGCTGATGGATTGAACCATTTCACAGGGTTGCTCCAATATCCATATAGAATTACTGATGAGGCCTACGATTAGGCAGATGTCTTAAATCAGTGCATTACACTTTCTGCTAGAGTAGGCACTGATCACATCTGCCCCTACTGTCAAACACTTTCACACAGGGTGATAGAGGGGCTTTATTGACAATCTCCATTACCTAGAGCACCTGATATTCCTAGATTGTCTCCCATCCAAGTACTAACTAGGCCCAAACATTGCATAGCTTCCAACATCAGATGATATTGGGCATGTCCAGTGTGGTGAGGCTGTAGCTAGATGTGGCTTGTGTGCCTTAATGGTCCATCTGGCCAGATGATTTATCTCAGCGTGTTACCCTCTCTACTAGTGTAGGCAGTGAGCGCATCTGCACATACCAACTATCCTTTTGTTAGGGTGAGAAGAGAACAAGATGCATTTCCTTCTAGCTTCTTTTACACGCTGCATTCTCCCACTCCTGGGGATTGTACCACGACACCTCCCAAATCTTCTGTAGGCATGGGTCCCTGCTTCTGAACCCTGCAATCCGGCTGGAACTGTGTAAAAACTGTGCCCTCGCAACAATCAGGATCAGCTTTTTAGAGAGCACGCAAATAATAAGGTAAGACCATACACCCACCACCCACATACCCAACATGAACATTTAGTGTGAACAGGGGGGGGGGTGAAGAGGAATTATCAGCTCATATAGAACGGGGGTACCAAAAATTATACAAGAGACTCCTGTCCCTGGAGCGAACTCAGTGTTGATCTACTCCTTCAGCACTTAATAAAAAACTAAAAAGGGGTCATAGGGGAGGAGGTTTTATAGAATCCAATGAGCTAACTCAGTAAGTGCTGTTGCCTCCATTTAATTTCAACCCCAAGTGTAATACAGTGTCCATCAGATGAAGGAAAGAGAAAACAGGCTGATCTAATTATTGGAAAATGTGCCCAATAATTGCGTAGTGTGTACCTAGCTTTGGACCTAATTCAGGTTGTATTACTTATGGATTGATGGTCGAGAGACTGCGAACGTGCAGTAACCATTCTGTGCATGTGGAAAGCAATCAACAGGCAGATGCGTTGGGGTAAGGGATGGGGGACTAGTGGGGAGGCCAAGCAATTTGACTGTACCAAACCATCTTACAAAAAAAAAATAAGAGTTATGGTAAAACTTACATTTGTTAACTTTTTCTTTGAGGTGCATGGTATCCACAGGGTTAACCTATGGCTGGTGGAAACCAGGACTGGCATCGAACAATAAAGCTTGTGAGCCTCCCAGGATCCACTGGGGTACTCTCCCCTCATACCCCGCCCTCCATGCTCAGGCACTACAGTTTTAGTTAACAAGCCCAAAGTAGTAACTGGAGAGAGGAGAGAAGAAAGAATGGTAACACAAGAAATCACACTCTCAGAGTAGAGAATGGAACTGGTGACCATGAGGGCAACACATTGAAGCTAGGTGCATCAAGATAGGCGCCCTGTGGATCCCATGGACTTTTGAAAAAAAAAAAGTTAACAGGGGTACATTTAACCATAACACTTTCTTCTTTGGGGTCCATGGTCTCCACAGGGTTAACCTTGGGATGTCCCAAAGCAGTTGTAATAGGGAGGGAACGCTCCTAAGCTGAAAGGAGAATATTGCGCCCAAAGGTTGCATCCTGAGAGACAAATGTATCAAATGCATAGAACCTAAGAAATGTGTGGGTAAAAGACCACGTAGCAACCGTGCATAATTGTTCAGCAGATGCTCCACTGCGTACTACCCACGAAGGACCCATAGAGTGAGTAGAGTGAGCAGAGACTGTACGTGGAACAGGAAGACCAGCCTGTGTGTAAGCCTGGGAGATGGTCATGCAGAGCCAACGTGCCAACATTTGCTTATTGGCAGGCCAATTCCGTTTGTGGAATCCATAAAGGATGAATAAGGAATTTGTTTTCCGAATGGAACTAGTACAGTCCACGTAGAACCTGTGAGCACAGACCACATCCAACAAGGCTACAACATGAGGAAGACCAGGTTCCTGGAAGGCCAGTACCACAATTGGTTAGTTTGATATGGAATTTATACACTTCCTTAGGTAGGTATCCAAATTTAGTCCAAAGGACTGCCCAGTCCTGGTTGAATATCAAAAAAGGGGAGCGACATGAGAGAGCTCCCAAGTCAGAGATTCTGTAACTGAAGCTATAGCTAGCAGAAAGTTTTAGCAGTGAGCCACTTGAGGTCTGCCGATTCCAATGGTTCAAAGGGAGTCCATTGTAAGAATAACAGAACCAAGGCCAAATCCCACAGAACGACCAGATGAATGAATGGAGGCTGTATCAGAAGGACCCCCTCGAGGAAGGTATGCACATCCGGCAAGGGAGCCAATCTAAGACCTGTACTTTCAGAGAAACCAGGCGAAGACCCAGGGCTAGGCACGCCTACCAAAAGCTAATAGTCGAGGGATAAGAAGTTTAGGGTCAACAGAAGATAATGTGGCTCAAAACCAAATAAACATAGGCAGGGAGAAGAACATAGCTAGGAACAGGAAAAACACAAACAAAACTCTAAAAGCTATTTGTGCAAATGCTAGGATCTTAGGAAATAAAATCCCAGAACTGACTGCTATAATGACAAGGGATGATCTAGATATTGTGGCAATTACAGAGTCATGGTGCAATTAAAATCATGACTGGGACATAGCTATACCGGGATCTACTTTATTTAGGAAGGACAGAATGGTAAAAATCAGAGGGGTAGCAATGTATGTATAAAAAAAAAAAACCCCATAAATAATGCCTTAATACAAAGAATTGAAGAAAAAACTGAGGCCCTTTGGGTGACCATAGAAACAGGGGAGAAGTCGATTATTCGTATTGGCGTGATATACAGGCTACAAAAACCTACTGAAGGACATAACTAAAATGGCATTAAAAGGAGAGGTAGTAATCATGGGAGACTTTAACCTTCCTGATGTAAACTGGGAGGTGTCTGTTGCTAGTTCCACTAGAAGTAGAGACATTTTTAAATTCCCTTCAGGGAGCATCCCTCCACCAATTGGTGAGGGAGCCCACTCGGAAAGACACAATATTAGATTTAATACTTACAAATGGAAACAGAATATCGGACGTAAAAGTGGGTGAAAACCTAAAATCCAGTGATCATCAAGCAGTATGGTTCAGCATAAAGATAGAGACGGACTCATCACATACAAAAACAAAAGGTGTTGGATTTTAGGAAGGCTGATTTTGTAGGGATGGGAAAATGTGTAAGCAATTCTTTGGCAGAGTGGAGGAACTTGGAAGCAGTGCAGGAGAGGTGAGAAATATATACGTTACATATATATATATATATATATATATATATATACACACGTTACATATATATATATATATACACACACACACACACACACACACATATATATATATATATAGAAATAACGTATATATACACACGTGTGTGTGTGTGTGTGTGTGTGTGTGTGTGTATAGTATGTCTCCTATGTCCACAGGATAACATTGGGATATGATGGAGCGACAGCAAACTGGCACCAAACGATCACAAGCTTTCTGGCCTCCCAGAGTGCACCGGGCTCGTCCATATAATCCCGCCCACTGACTCCGTCAAATCAATTGTTTCCAAAGCATTTAGGCACGTGCATTACGTATGAACCCTATTCAGGCGAAAAACACACATGCACACTCTTCCATGCAAAAGGGAAGAGTTTAGTGAGTATAAAGATTCTCAAATCAGGTGCATCAGGGTGGGAAACGTGGACATAGGAGAAATAACGTTATCAACGGTAAGTTCTTACTATAACGTTTATTTCTCCGGCAGGGTACACAGGTTACCCATAGGATAACATTGGGGCTTCCCAAAGCAATTTTTAGTGGTGGGGATGCTCCTGACTAATAGAAGAACCTTACGCCCGAATTGAGCATCATGAGAGGCAAAGATATCCCAGGCATAATGTCTGATTGAATGTGTTTATTGGAAGCCATGAGGCTGCCTTACATAACGTCTATTTAGTAGCAGGCCATCTCCTCCTGTGAAAACCGTAAAGGATGAAAAGAGAATTTATCTTTCTAATGTCACTGGTACGATCCATATAGATAATTAATACCCGGACAACGTCCAGCGACGCATCTCCCGCAGAAAAATCCTGATTTCTGAAAAACCAGGACCAAAATATCTTCATTAAGGTGGAATAGAGATCACCCCTTCGGAAGATACCCAGACCTAGTTCTGAGAACTACTTTATCTGGATAACATCAGAAAAGGAGATTAGCATAACAGTGCTCCTAAATCTGAATCTCTTCTAGCTGAAGCCATAGTCAGCCGAATGAGAACTTTAGCTGTCAACCATTTAAAATCAACTTCACTTAGTGGTTTAAACAGAGCAACTTGACAGGCTTTGAGGACTACATTTAGATTCCCTGACCCTGTAGTAGGAAAAAGGGAAGGTTGAATGCGCAGCTTTTCCTGGGAAAAAGTGCGCACATCCTGCAATTTGGCATTTTTCTTTTGGAACCATACAGTCAATGCTGACACTTGTATTTCCAAGGAAGCCGCCACTAAACCTTTATCTATTCCTGTTTGAAAGAATGCTAAAACCCTGGAAACTCTGCAAGATTTCGGGTCCATACCGCTTTCATTGCTCCAATGCATATAGGCTTGCCATATTTGGTGATAAATATGAGTCAAATAAGTTTTTCCTTGCTCTGAGCATTTGTGAGAATCCTCTGGACCTCAGTATATAGGTTTCAAGAGCCACGCCATCAAAACAGTTGACCCAGATATCTGTGATAATCAATAACCCTGTCTTAATCTGAGCGTAGAGGAAACAGAAAAGGTATTCAACATTTTCTGCGGATCCGTGTACCAATGCCTTCTGGGTAAAGCTGGGGCTTATTAGGATCCTGGCATCTTTGTAGTATTTTCCTCACTATCCTGAGTAGCAGGATGATTTGAGAAACACGTAAGAGAAATAAAATTCCTATTACAAAAACATCCACAAAAATCACTTTCTTTGTTCCTGACCCGATTACGGCTTTTGTTCAGATGGGACACCATGAGAATTATCTGTGGCCAAGTCCATTTGTCTACCCGAGTCTGACACTACTTTAGGGTGTAAAGCCCATTCATTTACCTGAATGGCGTGTCGACTGAGAAATCAGCTCTTTAGTTTAGGACTCCCGGAACAAACCCTGAGGACAAGGCTGGAAGATGGAGTTCTGCACACTTTAGTATGTGATTTAGCTCCTTTCTTGCTATTTATCTGCGTGTTCCTCTCTGAAAGTTGTGGTACACTATTGCCATTTCCTTATCCTTGCGGATCTGGACCGATCTTCCTTTAGGAATGTCGCATTCCTGAATCAGGACCCAGTATATATCCTGAGGTGCTTACAGATTTATTAGCAGGCACCTTTCTTCTGTGGTCCATAAACCCCGGAATCATAAATTTCCGTATAATGGCTTCCATAGCCGTGAAGACTTGTATTTGTTGTCAGGATTTACCCACCTGATATCCAAAAAAGAAAAAGGTATCCTCTTATCTAGATGGAATGTCTGTAGCTCCCAGGCTATTTCTTACCTTTTTTTGCCAGTACCACGTACTTGTTTGGGTCCTGTCCATCTGGCCCACCTACACCAAATAGTATTCACAGATGGTCTTGCGCTCAGAAAATTTAACCAGGTACAACACTGCTTAACTTCCAACATCATTGAGATTGGACATATCCAGTGTGATGCGGCCTTAGATGGAGGAGATGCTCAAAAATTATTGAGTGGAATTATGCCCACTCCACCATGTGTATTGTTAACACCATCAAACCCATAATTTGCATTGCTGCGTGAATTGATATTGTTTGACATTGTAACCACTCTCCTAGCTTTGCCTTGGATATCTTGTTCAGAGGTAACTACTTTCTGCAAACTCGAATTCAGTATAGCCCCACCGTGAGTTATGTTATGGAACCAGAGATGATCCCATTTACGAACCAACCGTGCCTCTGCAGACAAGTTATTTGCAAGTTTGTAGATGACACAGAACCTTTCCTGTATTTGTGTCAGGATAAGAAGGTGGTCAAGGTATGGCAATTTTCTTAACCTCTACTAACAAATGAATTGCCATAATTATTTGAGATAACACTGATGGACAGTGTTATAGGAGCCTGAAGGCTAGATTCCCGACATATCCAGGAATACCATATAATATATCTGCTCCCCACTCAACTATGGAGTTGCCTCCACGTAAACCGTGTTACCCAAATTTATCTGTTTTAGAACTTGATAATGGGGCGAGGGATTGTTTTTGACCCAGGTGGGAATAAACCACCCCATAGTGCACGGGTTACTGGAATGACTATTCCTGACTAAACATTATCTACATTTCTTCATGCCAATCCTTCGCCTACTCCTCTACCCGAGATGGGCTGAGACCGAAACCTTTTAGGAGAATGATTCAAGAAGGGAAAGTATAACCTTAGAAATACTGCTTCTTGCACCCAGGCATCTATCTGTAGATTGCTATCAAATCTGTGCAAACTGAAGAAGTCGGCCCCTTATCCATCTGGAATCTGCCAGAAGGAGACCCACACCATCATGCTGATGGCCTCTGGTTTGGAAGCTGGCCTCTGGATGCGTTTGCCTTACCAAACTTATTGTATTGGGGATGTTATGTTCTTTTATGACAGACAAGGCCGAACCAGACCCCTAGATTTGGGGTTTTATGTGGAAGGGAACGTGACCTTCTTGGAGTCTGTTTCGGACTCCGGAATAACTTAACTCAAACAGAATCTTCCAGCCCAGGCAAAAAATTCCAAAACCTTCTTAGATTCTGAATCAGCTTTCCATGTATGTGAACCAAGGTGTTCTTGAACAGCGATTGTTATGCTGATGCCCTAGAACATTAGTGTCCATATGAGCTATATGGGAATCTTACTCCCTTGCAGGCGCTGAAACCTGTCTTCCAGTACCTCAGCCCAATGTACCTACAGCACCTGGTATTTCAAGGTGATCTCCCCTCCAAGAACTAACCAGGCCCAACACTTCTTAGCTTCCAAACTCTAGTGAGATTGGGCCTATCCAGTGTGGTGTAGCAGTAGACTGCAAGGTGAAGTCCTGGCTGGCATTATCACTGCCCCAGACAAAGAAAATATGGTCTTATTCTTTTGTTGGCAAAGGCCCTATAGATTTTTGCATTATCCACTGATATGCATATCTATTTTGGGAGGCACTTCCCTATTTTAAACAGTCCCTAGCTTGAAAAAGATATTGGAATCCCATTTACTGGGCATTCTACTTTATTGGGAGTAACCCAAACCATTTTCCTGAATTCTGCCTTCGTGCAGGGCCCTGTTGGGACGTTTAAACAGAAGTGCCTAATTTTTCACCCCCGGCTCTGCTGCCTCTATTGACAGACTAGCCTATTTTTGCTCTCATTTATTAAGCTTATTTATTTAGCCGATACCTTTTACCTGTTCTTTGTATGCTGAAGTAGTGTATATGGAGCTTTCATTGTCTGATGATTATCATGTGTAGCCTGTGAAGTCGATGATTTATTTACATTCGGTTCATCAGCTTGTCTTATTGAAGACACTGTTGGGGATATACCACAATCACTGAGCAGCATGTGTTAATAATGTAAAGGTGTGTACACGCGGTGAGATATTTTTTTTCGATTCTGACTCAAGAAAAGTTAGTGCAGATCACAAGGTGAAAGTCACCTTGTGATCCCGGTTCAATCCCTATGTGCAGTCCCGACAGGTAGGCATCGCAAGAAAAGATAGACTGTGCAGGCAAGTCAATCCTTGCTAGATCGGTGTACTATCTAGTTCAACTCACATGTCAATTACATCTCACATAAGCACACATAGTCCATATCCACAAGAAAAGTTAGTCAAAATCTGTACTATCTGGGCTCCGGGAAGTTCAAGGGAAATAGCATAGTCAAAATCGGCCATAGCAAGGATCTCACCGTGTGTACACACCTTAAGAATTATCATTTCAACAAGGTCTGTGCAAACATCGCCTCAATGGGTCTAACTATACCTGATGTAAATCAGGAATGTATTATGCTAAACAGCAAATCCTTTTTTATACATAACCATCCTGTACCAGATCAAAGAGGATAATACAGTTTTTGCCCAACAACATATGAGTGTTTCTGTCAGTGTATGCTGCCCTTAGACATGATAAATACTCAGTTCTTTCACAGTGTACTACACAACTTGTGACTGTAGTCACTTCTCTAAAGTGATGTGTGACCCTTCACATGCACCTGCATTAAGGATCAGAAGTATCAACCGACAATCTATTATTAAGTCAGCGTCACACTAGCAGATAGATAGATAGATAGATAGATAGATAGATAGATACATATACACACATATACACAGGTTGAGTATCTCTTATCCAAAATGTTTGGGACCAGAAGTATTTTGGATATCGGATTATTCCGTATTTTGGAATAATTGCATCCCATAATGAGATATCATGACGATGGGACCCAGGTCTAAGCACAGAATGCATTTATGTTTCATATACACCTTATACACATAGCCTGAAGGTCATTGTAGCCAATATTTTTAATAAGTTTGTGCATTAAACAAAGAGTGTGTACATTCACACAAATCATTTATGTTCCATATACACACTGCCTGAAGGTCATTTAATATAATATTTTATATAACTGTGTACTAAACAAAGTTTGTGTACATTGAGCCATCAGAAAACAAAGGTTTCACTATTTCACTAACTCAAAAAATTCCGTATTTCGAAATATTTGGATATGGAATACTCAACCTGTATTTATATATATATATATATATATATATATACACACACATTATATATATATGCATATATATATATATATATATATATATATATATACACACACACATATATATAATGACGTTTCGTATATCCTGTATGACCCCTCATCTCACGTTAAGCTATATTTAATAGTTTTATTCTTTTTTACTCTTTTTATGTCTTAAGGAAGTTTTTTTATACTTTAACATATATCCAATTTTTAACGTATATATACCTTTTTACCACTTCATGTCATATATGTAGTTACAGTATATGTAAAAAATAGTATTTGCTTCTAATTAGTGTTCTTATGTATTTTTGACAAATAAATTGTTTTAACTTTTTATAAAACAAAGGCTTTTTTACCATGTCCTTTATAAATTGTATTTTAGTCCTCTAAATATTTTATATATATATATATATATATGTGTGTATATATTAGGGCTGGGCAAGTTAACGCGTTAATATCGCGTTAACGCATTAACGGTGACAATTATTTTAACGCTGCGTACCGGCAGCTGCCTTGGAAGGACAGAGGCTAAGCCGCGGCGCTATTCTAACTACAATGCCGTCCGTGAGCCAATCGGAGGTCACGGACCGGCAGCCAATCAGGAGCTGCCATTTGGCAGTTCCTGATTGGCTGCCGGCCCGTGACCTCCGATTGGCTCACGGCAGGCTCTGTACTAATAATAGCGTTGCAGCTCTGTTCCTCCATGCCGTGGCTGCCTGGCGGTTCGCAGGCAGCTGTCCCTGTCCCGCTCTTTGCTGCTGCCTTCCGGGCCCGCTCAAAATGTAAGTTTTGTAGAATGCAGGGGGGAGGAATGGGGCAGCGTTTGTGTGGGGAGGGGGGCCCTGCCTCATTTGTCAGTCCCGGGCCCCTTCATTTCTGATGGCAGCCCTGGCGGAGGGTGATTGTGGTGATCCCCCCCCCCCCCCCTAGCACTGTGCAGTTGTAATCAGCTCTCTTCATCCTACCAGCTGTTGGTGCATACAGTAGTTAGCTGCGGGCAGCCATGGAGTCCGTGACAGCGCCGGTGCCATTTCAAGTGTATTGCTGGCCGCCAGCGAGCCAATCGGAACTCGAGGACTGGCAGCCAATCAGGAGCGCAATACACTACTTTTGAATTCATTATTGAAACTTGCGCATAACAATGCGATTAATCGCGATTAATCTGAGAAAATCATGCGATTAATCGCGATTAGAAATTTTAATCGTTGCCCACCACTAATAAATATATATATATATATATATATATATATATATATATATACACATACATACATACACATACACACATATACATCAGATTATCAACTACGAACACATCTCAAAGCATGTAGGAGTACATATTACCGAATTATGTTCTACACAGATCTTTAAAGTATTTAGACGCATTGCGAAGAAAACCACAGTATTGTACATAAAACTCATATGCAATAGGCACTAAAGTTAACTATTCATACTAACAAAAGTAGATAAAAATTTAGTGCTGTATAACCCATACTCAGTAGAGTGGGATAAAGGGAGACTTACCCCACTTCCAGGATTGATCAATACGTTAGCGAACGCAGAGTGGATCCAGACGCTACTAGTGTACACTGCCGCTCCGGTCATTTTTTGTGGACACAGACGCTCAGTGAACGTTAGTGCATGCAGACGCTCATGTCTGCGACCCAGTCTCTTAGCAGTAAACCTTAGTGTATACAGATGCAGCAGCCTATGCTGCGACAGGGTCCCCTCGTGGTAGCGTCTGAGACGGAAGTGAGGCAATCAGTTTATGGCGCGAAACGCATGGTAACTGGTCATGAACTGGGGATAGGGGCGACCAGGAGAGCGTCTGACTACCCACTGCTGACATCAACCCTAAGGAACACAGCCTCAAACTAATATTGGCGCCTTATGATCCCTAAAGCCTAGCGCTAGAGCACTCGTGGTGGTGGCGCGCCAGCTACTGTTTGTTAGTCTCCTCCTAAAACAGTGCGGCTCCATTTACCACAACTCTCTATTTTCTATCCTTCAACCAAGATCTTATCCATTCAATAATCCTAATATCCAATCCCAAACTTTCAAATTTATTTAGCAGTCTGCGATGTGGAACAGTGTCAAAAGCCTTACTAAAGTTTAAATAAGCTATATCCATGGCTCCACCTTTATCTATCACTTTAATCACACAGTCAAAAAGGTCAATAAGATTTCTTTGACATGATCTCCCCCCAGTGAATCCATGCTGTTTGGGATCCTGTAAATTGCCAGATTTGAGATAATCTACAACTCTTTCTTTTAAGAGTATTGCCATCAATTTCCCTACTACTGATGTAAGACTCACTGGTCTGTAGTGGTTTGCCATACTGCGTTTCCAAAAGGATATTAATACTTTAGAGACTGTACAAAGAAGGGCAACTAAAATGGTGCATGGCCTACATCACAAAACATACCCAGAAAGACGAAAAAAATCTTAATATGTATAGTTTGGAGCAGAGAAGGGAAAGGGGGGACATGATAAAAAATGTCAAATATATAAAGGGTTTTAACAAAGTCCAGGAGGGAAACATTCTCCAAATGAAGAGAAGCAATAGGACATGAGGACATGCACTGAGACCGGAGGGGGGGAGGTTCGGGGGAAATAGGAGGAAAAATTACTTCACAGAAAGGGTAGTGGACAAGTGGAACAGCCTTCCATCAGAGGTGGTAAAGGCTAAGAGAGTAGAGCAATTTAAACATGCATGTGATAGACATAATATATCCTTACAAAGAAATAAGGATCAAATAAGTTGTGAGATAAAAATATTGTTAAAAAAAGGCCTGACTAGATGGGCCAAGTGGTTTTTATCTGCAGTCAAATGCTACTGTTCTATGTTTCTATACAGACGACGAGCACACCACTGAAAATAGGAGTGCCATTTCCAGTGATATATATGCGGGCTGAGGCTGGTTTCTGAGCGTGAAGCAGAGTCTAAAACACCTCACTGGAGAAACCTTTTCCCCTTAGGATGGATATTTGAAGACCCATGCCGTCCAAGACAGACGAGGCAGGGGGCGTGGCTTCACGGACATGGAGTAGCAGCTTGTAGCCAGCACTCTCCGGTCAGAATTATCCTGATTCTATATCCTGAGACTCTCAAATAATCTCCAAGCTGCCTGCGGAGTTGGGGGAAAGTCTGCTGCTCACCCTGTTCCTATTGTGTTCCGGATCTGGAGCCACTATGCGCTGTGGTGACTGGTGCAGTGTGTCGGCAGCCTGGGAGATGGAGAGAGACGCGGGCACCATTACTAGCTGAACGCAGCAGAAGCCACACGCTACAGACCATTCGCCGCTAAGGGAAGGCCGGGGATGGGGGAGACGGATGCCGGTATCCGAATCTACAGCGGGACAGCCGGTAAGCCCACACCCCCTGCTGCCTGCATACTTTTGGGGGATTCTGGCTGCCATGTATCCCGCGGCTTGTAACATCAGGCCCATGTGATAAAAGGCCTGCGGACTTTGGAAAGGCACGGGTGGACTGTATTAAACATTGCTGCTGGGTGTTGCAGGAGGCGCATTTTGTACAGTCTCTCTACTAGGGATACAGCACAGGAAATGCAGTCATCTTACATATGCCACATGCTAGCTGTACAGTGCAGGGCGCTTGAAGGAGGCATCTCCTGTCTGAATCTGAGGTCACCCTTGAACTGCTTCTATCACTGATGTGACCAGCTGTCACTTGTACAAATACAGTACTTTATGCATATATCAGCGCTATTTTTACTATCCTCCCCTGGACTATTTTAATGCTGCTGGCAGCCTATACCTGACCTTGGTACGGTTGTTGAGATTGCATATCTATACTTTGTGGATATATACCCTGCCCCCCCCCCCCCCCCCCCCTCTTTTTTTTATTGTGGAATTTTTGGGACTCTAAACAAGCCTGGGATCAGATCTCCTTATAGTTCCTGTTATCACTCTTATGCTTCTGGTTACTAGTATTTTTTCTACAATATTGCATGATGGCGAGACCACAGCAGGCTGCTGCAGCTGCTAAACTGGGGAAATATTCGAGGACAGCGAATCC
Source organism: Pseudophryne corroboree (assembly GCF_028390025.1). NCBI lineage: Eukaryota > Metazoa > Chordata > Amphibia > Anura > Myobatrachidae > Pseudophryne > Pseudophryne corroboree. The sequence continues at coordinate 257,706,037 of NC_086450.1, forward strand.
TATTCACAAAGAGGCAACTCCTGAGAAGGACCCTCCCTACAGCCACAGTTTCTGCATGGCTCAGCTGCTTCTGATAGCCCTCATGATGTGGCTCTTTAAAATAAGATTTTACTCACCGGTAAATCTATTTCTCGTAGTCCGTAGTGGATGCTGGGAACTCCGTAAGGACCATGGGGAATAGCGGCTCCGCAGGAGACTGGGCACAACTAAAAGAAAACTGTTAGACTACCTGGTGTGCACTGGCTCCTCCCACTATGATCCTCCTCCAAGCCTCAGTTAGGATACTGTGCCCGGAAGAGCTGACACAATAAGGAAGGATTTGGAATCCCGGGTAAGACTCATACCAGCCACACCAATCACACCGTATAACTTGTGATACTATACCCAGTTAACAGTATGAATAATAACTGAGCCTCTCAACAGATGGCTCAACAATAACCCTTAGTTAGGCAATAACTACATACAAGTATTGCAGACAATCCGCACTTGGGATGGGCGCCCAGCATCCACTACGGACTACGAGAAATAGATTTACCGGTGAGTAAAATCTTATTTTCTCTGACGTCCTAGTGGATGCTGGGAACTCCGTAAGGACCATGGGGATTATACCAAAGCTCCCAAACGGGCGGGAGAGTGCGGATGACTCTGCAGCACCGAATGAGAGAACTCAAGGTCCTCCTCAGCCAGGGTATCAAATTTGTAGAATTTTGCAAACAAGTTTGCCCCTGACCAAGTTGCAGCTCGGCAAAGTTATAAAGCAGAGACCCCTCGGGCAGCCGCCCAAGATGAGCCCACCTTCCTCGTGGAATGGGCTTTTACTGATTTAGGATGCGGCAATCCAGCCGCAGAATGCTCCAGCTGAATTGTGCTACAAATTCAGCGAGCAATAGTCTGCTTAGAAGCAGGAGCACCTATTTTGTTGGGTGCCTACAGGATAAAAAGCAAGTCAGTTTTCCTGACTCCAGCCATCATGGAACTATAAATTTTTAAGGCCCTGACTACGTCCAGTAACTTGGAATCTTCCAAGTCCCTAGTAGCCGCAGGCACTACAATAGGTTGGTTTAAGTGAAAAGCTGATACCACCTTAGGGAGAAACTGGGGACGAGTCCTCAATTCTGCCCTATCCATATGGAAAATCAGATAAGGGCTTTTACATGACAAAGCCGCCAAATCTGACACACGCCTGGCCGAAGCCAAGGCCAATAACATGACCACTTTCCACGTGAGATATTTCAAATCCACAGTTTTAAGTGGCTCAAACCAATGTGATTTTAGGAAACTCAACACCACGTTGAGATCCCAAGGTGCCACAGGAGGCACAAAAGGGGGCTGAATATGTAGCACTCCCTTTACAAATGTCTGAACTCCAGGCAGTGAAGCCAGTTCTTTCTGGAAGAAAATCGACAGAGCCGAAATCTGGACCTTAATGGAACCCAAGTTTAGGCCCATAGTCACTCCTGACTGTAGGAAGTGCAGAAAACGAACCAGCTGAAATTCCTCTGTTGGGGCCTTCCTGGCCTCACACCACGCAACATATTTTCGCCAAATACGGTGATAATGGTTTGCGCATACTTCTTTCCTGGCTTTTATCAGCGTAGGAATGACTTCCTCCGGAATGCCTTTTTCCTTTAGGATCCGGAATTCAACCGCCATGCCGTCAAACGCAGTCGCGGTAAGTCTTGGAACAGACAGGGCCCCTGCTGTAGCAGATCCTGTCTGAGCGGTAGAGGCCATGGGTCCTGTGATATAATTTCTTGAAGTTCTGGGTACCAAGCTCTTCTTGGCCCATCCGGAACCACGAGTTTCGTTCTTACTCCTCGCCTTCTTATTATTCTCAGTACCTTTGGTATGAGAGGCAGAGGAGGGAATACATAAACCGACTGGTACACCCACGGTGTCACTAGAGCGTCCACAGCTATTGCCTGAGGGTCCCTTGACCTGGCGCAATATCTAGTTTTTTGTTTAGGCGGGACGCCATCATGTCCACCTGTGGCCATTCCCAACGGTTTACCAACAGTTGGAAGACTTCTGGATGAAGTCCCCACTCTCCCGGGTGTAGGTCGTGTCTGCTGAGGAAGTCTGCTTCCCAGTTGTCCACTCCCGGAATGAACACTGCTGACAGTGCTAAGACGTGATTCTCCGCCCCATCGGAGAATCCTTGTGGCTTCTGCCATCGCCATCCTGCTTCTTGTGCCGCCCTGTCGGTTTACAAGGGTGACTGCCGTGATGTTGTCTGATTGGATCAGTACCGGCTGGTTTTGAAGCAGAGGCCTTGCCAGACTTAGGGCATTGTAAATGGCCCTCAGTTCCAGAATATTTATGTGTAGGGACGACTCCTGACTTGACCAAAGTCCTTGGAAATGTCTTCCCTGTGTGACTGCCCCCCAGCCTCGAAGGCTGGCATCCGTGGTTACCAGGACCCAGTCCTGTATGCCGAATCTGCGGCCCTCTTGAAGATGAGCACTCTGCAGCCACCACAGTAGAGATACCCTGGTCCTTGGAGACAGGGTTATCAGCCGATGCATCTGAAGATGCGATCCCGACCACTTGTCCTAGAGGTCCCACTGAAAGGTTCTTGCATGGAACCTGCCGAATGGAATTTTGCTTCGTAAGAAGCTACCATTTTTCCCAGGACTCGTGTGCAGTGATGCACCGATACCTGTTTTGGTTTCAGGAGGTCTCTGACTAGAGATGACAGCTCCTTGGCTTTCTCCTGTGGGAGAAACACTTTTTTCTGTTCTGTGTCCAGAACCATCCCCAGGAACAGTAGGCGTGTGGTAGGAACCAGCTGTGACTTTGGAATGTATAGAATCCATCCGTGCTGTTGTAGCACTTCCCGAGATAGTGCTACTCCGACAAACAACTGCTCCTTGGACCTCGCCTTTATAAGGAGATCGTCCAAGTACGGGAAAATTAAAACTCCCTTTTTTCGAAGGAGTATCATCATTTCTGCCATTACCTTGGTAAAGACCCTCGGTGCCGTGACCAGTCCAAACGGCAGTGTTTGGAATTGGTAATGGCAATCCTGTACCACAAATCTGAGGTACTCCCGGTGAGGATGGTAAATGGGGACATGTAGGTAAGCATCCTTGATGTCCAGGGATACCATGTAATCCCCCTCCTCCAGGCTTGCAATAACCGCCCTGAGCGATTCCATCTTGAACTTGAATTTTTTTATGTATGAGTTCAAGGATTTAAAATTTAAAATGGGTCTCACCGAACCGTCCGGTTTCGGTACCACAAACAGTGTGGAATAGTAACCCCGTCCTTGTTGAAGTAGGGGCACCTTGACTATCACCTGCTGGGAATACAGCTTGTGAATTGCCTCTAGCACAGCCTCCCTGCCTGAGGGAGTTGTCGGCAAGGCAGATTTGAGGAAACGGCGGGGGGGAGACGCCTCGAATTCCAGCTTGTACCCCTGAGATACTACTTGAAGGATCCAAATTTTTGAGGCGGCCCACCACTATACCTGGCTACGCCTGTGGAGCCCCCGCGTCATGCGGTGGACTCAGAGGAAGCGGGGGAAGAATTTTGATTCTGGGAACTGGCTGACTGGTGCAGCTATTTCCCTCTTCCCTCGTCTCTGTGCAGAAAGGAAGCGCCTTTGACCCGCTTGCTTTTCTGAAGCCGAAAGGACTGTACCTGATAATACAGTGCTTTCTTAGGCTGTGAGGAAACCTGAGGTAAAAAATGTTCTTCCCAGCTTTTGCTGTGGATACGAGGTCCCAGAGACCATCCCCAAACAATTCCTCACCTTTATAAGGTTCTTTGTGCCTTTTAAAGTCAGCATCACCTGTCCAGTGTCTGGTCTCTAATACCCTCCTGACAGAATGGACATTGCATTAATTCTGGATGCCAGCCGGCAAAATATCCCTCTGTGCATCCCTCATATATAAGACGACGTCTTATGTTCGCAAAATAGTATCCCTGTTTGACAGGGTTACAGACCACGCTGCAGCAGCACTATCTGCAGGTCTCAGTCTAGTACCTGAGTGTGTAAATACAGACTTCAGGATAGCCTCCTGCTTTTTATCAGCAGGTACCTTCAAAGTGGCCGTATCCGAAGACGGCAGTGCCACCTTTTTTGACAAACGTGTGAGCGCCTTATCCACCCTAGGGGATATCTCCCAGCGTAACTTATCCTCTGGCGGGAAAGGGTACGCCATCAGTAACTTTTTAGAAATTACCAGTTTCTTATCGGGGGAACCCACGCTTTTTCACACTTCATTCACTCATTTGATGGGGGAACAAAACACTGCCTGCTTTTTCTCCCCAAACATAAAACCCTTTTTTAGTGGTACTTGGGTTAATGTCAGAAATGTGTAACATTTTTTATTGCCGGGATCATGTAACGGATGTTCCTAGCGGATTGTGTATATGTCTCAACCTCGTCGACACTGGAGTCAGACTCCGTGTCGACATCTGTGTCTGCCATCTGAGGGAGCGGGCATTTTTAAGCCCCTGATGGCCTTTGAGACGCCTGGGCAGGCGCGGGCTGAGAAGCAGTCTGTCCCATAGCTGTTACGTCATCCAGTCTTTTATGTAAGGAGTTGACACTGTCGGTTTATACCTTCCACCTATCCATCCACTCTGGTGTGGGCCCCACAGGGGGCGACATCACAATTATCGGCATCTGCTCTGCCATCACATAAGCCTCCTCATCAAACGTGTCGATACAGCCGTACCGACACACCGCACACACACAGGGAATGCTCTGACTGAGGACAGGACCCCACACAGCCCTTTGGGGAGACAGAGAGAGAGTATGCCAGCACACACCAGAGCGCTATATAATTTAGGGATTAACACTATATTGAGTGAATTTTTCCCAATAGCTGCTTGTATATACAATATTGCGCCTAAATTTAGTGCCCCCCCCCCTCTCTTTTTAACCCTTTGAGCCTGCAAACTACAGGGGAGAGCCTGGGGAGCTGTCTTCCAGCTGCACTGTGAAGAGAAAATGGCGCCAGTGTGCTGAGGGAGATAGCTCCGCCCCTTTTTCGCAGACTTTTCTCCCGCTTTTTTATGGATTCTGGCAGGGGTATTTATCACATATATAGCATCTGGGGCTATATATTGTGATATATTTGCCAGCCAAGGTGTTTTTATTGCTGCTCAGGGCGCGCGCCCCCCCCCCCAGCGCCCTGCACCCTCAGTGACCGGAGTGTGAAGTGTGCATGAGGAGCAATGGCGCACAGCTGCAGTGCTGTGCGCTACCTTGGTGAAGACTGATGTCTTCTGCCGCCGATTTTCCGGACCTCTTCTTGCTTCTGGCTCTGTAAGGGGGACGGCGGTGCGGCTCCGGGAACGAACACCAAGGCCAGTTCCATGCGGTCGATCCCTCTGGAGCTAATGGTGTCCAGTAGCCTAAGAAGCCCAAGCTAGCTGCAAGCAGGTAGGTTCGCTTCTTCTCCCCTTAGTCCCTCGTTGCAGTGAGCCTGTTGCCAGCAGGTCTCACTGTAAAATAAAAAAACTAAAATAAACTTTCTTTCTAGGAGCTCAGGAGAGCCCCTAGTGTGCATCCAGCTCGGCCGGGCACAGAAATCTAACTGAGGCTTGGAGGAGGGTCATAGTGGGAGGAGCCAGTGCACACCAGGTAGTCTAAAAGTTTTCATTTAGTTGTGCCCAGTCTCCTGCGGAGCCGCTATTCCCCATGGTCCTTACGAAGTTCCCAGCATCCACTAGGACGTCAGAGAAAAGATATTGGATGCTGTATATGCCTGTGAGATTAGATTAGCAGAGAAAATAGGTCAGGTTCAATCTGACCTATCATACAATATGACCTCCAGAAAGTTAGAGAATGCAATGGGGTAGTGGAAACCCGCACGTCCACACTGGTAGATTCAGTGAATCTGCTGTGTACCAAGGTTTCCTCTGTCACTGCTCAATTAACAGATGTACAAAACAAGTTGCTGGACATGGAAGGTCGATTGCGTAGATCACAGGTTCTCAAACTCGTTCCTCAGGACCCCACACAGTGCATGTTTTGCATGTCTCCTCACAGAATCACAAGTGAAATAATTAGCTCCACCTGTGGACCTTTTAAAATGTGTCAGTGAGTAATTAATACACCTGTGCATTTGCTGGGTTACCTGCAAAACATGCACTGTGTGGGGTCCTGAGGACCGAGTTTGAGAATCCCTGGCGTAGATGAACCGTCAGATTTGTTGGCCTGCCTGAGAGTGAGGAGGGGCAGACTCCTGAGAAGTTTTTGGAAAAATGGATCTGTGACACTTAAGGTGCTGATTATTTTTCACCCTTCTTTACTGTAGAAAGAGCCAACAGAGTTCCCTCTAGACCTCTCCCACCAGGGGCGCCGCCCCGTACCTTGATAGCCAAGCTAAACCGCACTAAAGGCCCACTCCTGTGGAATGGCTCATGGGTCTCTATATTTCCAGATTTTGCCACGGAGGTCCAGAAAAACAGGGCCCAGTTCACTCCGGTCAAGAGACGATTGCGAGAACTGAACATTTCCAATGCAATGTTATTCCCTTCAAACCTCAAAGTGGTAGTTAATGGGGTAACAAAATTATTCTCCAGTCCAAGGGAGGCTTTTCTAAGACTCGATACTGCTAAACCGGTGAGGAGAGCTATGGTTGCGGAGTAATGATATGTGATTATCCATTCCCTATGGCTTGCTGACACTTATTTTCTACTGTACTCTTATTACCCTCTAATAGAAGTTTTGCAATTGTTGTAACAGATCTGATGTCTCTGAGATTTATGTTATTGTATCAACTATAGTATGTAATATGGTATATATCTTATGGTCTATTCTGTCTTCGTTGGGCAGAAGGACCATCTATGTCTATTTGCAGTCCTGTACTGTTAGTCTAGTGGGCCATGAATTTCCTGTACGTTATACTGTCTACTTACATGTGTGTCTGCGAATGTCTTTGAAATGATGTTCCTATTGAGAGTTACTGGTATTTGACGGAGAGTGCTGCGACATGTTCAGTCACCACTATTTTTTGCTCGCTCGGACTGAGCTATAGTGTTGTTACCGAAAAGGAGGGGGTGGGGTCTTTCTCTTTTAGTATTAAGGGGGATTAAGTATGCCAAAGATTGGGCAATTGTTATTCAGTGTGTTTTAATTAAACTGCAATATCGTTTTGGATGTTTATATGGTCATATCTACTGGGTTATTGGGTACGACTTTCCAAAATTTCCGAGGTGCTTGTGATGGCAAAGTTGTTAGTATGTGTGTCCCTAAAACAGCATGGTAACCAACATAGTTAAGTTCCTTTACTAGAACGTGCGGGGCTTAAACCATACGATTTAAAAGGGCACTAGTCTTTAGGCAGCTCAAACGCTATGAGTCAGATGTTGTCTTCTAGAGACTCATCTGATGAGGGCTAAAGGGATGTCCCTAAAAAGACCTTTGGTAGGGTGGGCATATCATTCAACCAATCCCACCTCATCTTGAGGGGGTTTCGATTATGGTTAGGAAATCGGTCCCATTCACTGTGGAGCAAGTTCAAGTGGATATGTGTGATAGATCGGTGTTTATTAAAGGTCACATACATTCTGTATCCTTAATACTGCTGGCTGTTTATATACCTCCAACATATTCCCATGATGTCCTGAAAAAAACTGCTAAGTTTATTGCTAAATTCCCTAATACTCCTATGGTTAGCATGGGAGATTATAATAATACCCTAAATCCAGTTATGGACCTGCTCACTGGTTATAGAGAGGCTTCCAAACAGAGTGGTGGTTCTTTTAGAGCAATTGTTTAGGGTATGGATTTGGTTGATGTGTGGCAATTTAAGCATCCGGATGTTAAATATTCCTGTTTTTCACTTTCACATTCTGCAATCTCTAGGATAGATCTAAGCCTTACTGTCTCCTGAGCTATTGTCCAGAGTGAGATCTGTAGAATATGAAATTAGGGTTATTTCAGACCACTCCCCAATCTCACTGGCTCTGGATATGGGGGATTGCAGGGACAGATCTTTTGGAAGTTAAACCAATTCTGGCACACCCAAATAGGCTCAGGGGTGGGGCTGGAGGGTCTTTGGAAAGAGTTTATGCAATTTAATGAAGGTACCGCTCACCTTTAAGTAGTTTGGGATGCATTTAAATATTATTTACGGGGTTCTCTTATTCAGGCGGTGGCGACTCTGAAGAAGTCCTATAAGAAGGTTGAGTTGGAGGCCTCTTGTAGATCTCTTGAACTTGTTTATTTGGCTGATAATCTGGATCCCTCTAGGAAAGCATGGGTGCTTGCACAAAAGGAGTGGAATGATTTGTTGGTGGATAAAGCAAAACATAAGTTACTCTTTGCTAAACACTCACAGTATGCTAAAGGTGATAGGCCGGGTAGTTTCTTGGCTAGACTAGCACGTACTGAACAATCAGCTAATACTATTGTTGAATTACATGGACATGATTGGAACGTGTATAATCAAACCCAATATTGCGAAACAATTTCTTGACTACTATAGCCGGTTATATGACACTAAGTTAGTTTGCGCTGAGGGTGAGCTGCAGGCTTTTCTTAGTGCAATTCCTATGCCAACATTGACTCAGGAGGCACATGTCTTTCTTGACTCTTCACTGACAGCGGATGAAATGGAAACGGTCATTAAAACATTCCCTGGGGGTGAAACCCAAGGACTAAACGGTATTCCTGAAAAACTATACAAGAAGCACAGTGATTTCTATATGCCCAGACTGTTGTCACTCTACTGGAATGTTTGAATCAGTGTCGCTGCCTAGATCCATGCCTCAAGCACTGATTATTGTACTGCTAAAGCCCAACAAGGATCCCACTAAAGTCCAGTCACATAGACCCAATATCGCTGTTGCCTACAGATATAAAAATTTTAGCCAAAGTGTTGGCAATTAGATTTAACTCTGTCATTTCTCAACTAATACATGAAGACCAGACAGGCTACATGCCTGGTAAATCCACCAAGATCAACCTTAAGAGACTGTTTACACACCTTCAGGTCCCCCGTAAGGATGCCCATACTGTACTTCTGTTATTGTTTCACTAGAGGATGCTAAGGTGTTCGGTTCAATGGAGTGGGCTTTCCTGTTGGGGACCATGGAGAAATTTGGTATAGTATGAGTCAGTTTGTTGTATTTGAGTCCCTGCGCCAGAGTCTCAGTCAATGGCTTTATTTCTTCATCTTTCTCATTACAGAGAGGGACCCGGCAGGGTTGTCCCCTTTTCCCCACCCTGTTTGCTCTGGCATTAGAACCACTGGCTTGCCTCATTCACCATAACAAGGACATATCTGGGATTGGTATGGGTCCTAGAGAGGACAAAAAAGTGCTATATGCAGACGACATTGTTGTTTGTATCTAACTTTGCAGCTAACATGCCTATAATACTAAACATCATTACTGAATTAGGGAAATTCTCTGGGTTATTAATTAACTGGGATAAATCTTACATTATGCCGTTTAGGGGTCCATGTCCCGAGGTTTCCTCTTAATTCTCTTCCCCTTCAGTGGGTGGATGTATTCAAGTATTTAGGTATATGGATATCTAATGACACGTCTCGATTTATGGCTCTTGATGTACAACCTCAATTAGATTATCTACAATCTAGAATAACTGTTTGGGGGAAACTTCCGCTTACAGTATCAGGGCGTATTAGCCTTCTTAAAATGACAGCACAACCTAAACTGCTATACGTGCTAGAACACTCCCCAATTTATATTCCCCAGGCAATACTTAAACAGATAGATGGTGTATTATCCTCAATTATTTGGTCTAGTAAACGGGCGAGAAACAAACTGGCTACTTTGACAAGCGCGGATACCGGTGGTATGGTATTGCCTTTTTTTAAACTTTACTATTATGCTGCACAGTTGTCCCATGTTTCAGAATGGATTACAGATGGGACGGGGCTAGCTCTCCCTACTCTGGTTGCCTCTGATATGCGCTCGAGGCACACTCCTTTACAATGTTTATTGGCAAGCAATATAGGGTTGATAAAAATGCAGTTATTTAAACAAGCCATATCGGTCTGGAAACAGACTAACGCTCTTATGCAGATGGAAGGCTGGGACACGGACAGCACACCGAAAGGCACAAGTGGTTTTAAGGAAATGTTAGGGTTACAGCTACGTGACATATGGAGTAGATGGGGGGTTATCTCAATAGGACAATTACACCCGGGGACCATATTTAAAACCTTTTCCCAGTTACAGATAGATTACCCAATCCCACGTACTATTTTTTCCGTTACCTGCAGTTGAGGCATGCCTGTACTGCTCAATTTCCGAACAACTCTATTAACCTACAGCAAACCCCTATTATAAAATTTGTTGTCGTCGCTGGGTAGCTTGCATCTTGTCTCCCATATTTATTCTAATCTGTTTACTGCCCATCATAGGGATGATTTGCCACACCTCCAAGATCAATGGGAGACTGATTTGAGTCCCTTATCTAAGGACACCTGGGACTCTGCCTTGAATGGTCCCCGCAAATCCTCCACTTCTACCAGGTTTCAGCAAATCCAACTGTTCATCCTTCACATGATGTACCAGGATGCTACATTTTGGCACTTAATATGAGCATGCCTAGTGATTAGTTTATTTTGGTCTGAAACCATTCGGATAATTGCCTCCACTGGAGTTCCACTAGATGCATGTACCACAACAGTGTGTTTATTAGCTGCCTTTACAGTGATCACGCGTATTTTACCCCAAAATGAGGACTTGGGACTCACTTTTTAAGAATGGGAGGGTCCTCAGGGACGCGCTCCGTTGGGTTTCACTCTGGCGCTTGCTCTGACGTTATTGGTCAGATGTGCGCGTCAGGCGGCTGCTGCTGGGCGGGAAGAGGGCAGTGCCGGCCAGAGAGAGTAACACGATCCCGCTGAATGAAGTGAGGGAGCCAGCATAACCATGCCGCGACCACGGGAAGCCGCAGTGCAGCGCTCCGGGGCCGGGTGGGGGAGGGGGGTTGTGACGCGAGAGCCGGGGTCTTTGTCAGTGCCGGCGCCATCGCCAGGTGACATCACCCGGCAGAGTGATGACGTTTGCCGGACCCGCCACCGGGGGACATATCCCTGCACAGAGCTGGAGCTGCAGAAGTAACTGAGGATGCAGGTAGGGTGCAAGGACACTGGGGAAGGGGTGTGACTGTGGGCTGCTGGAGCCACTGTGAAGGGAAAGGCAGAAACTAAACAGCAGCAGGGTCCCTTCACAGTGTCTGCCCCTTTTCCAGCCCAGTGCCCCCCAGTATAACTGACCCTGCCAGCAGTGTTTCCCCTTTCCCTCCCCAACCAGTCCACTGTGAAATCTCACTGCTCTCCCATCTAGAACCCCCAATCGGTCCAGACACACTGATCCCCCCCTAACCCAGTGTCACACCCCTATCTAACTGCCCCCTTCCCATCCTGCTCAGTGCCTCCCCATTCACAGTGTCCCCCAATACAGCCCAGGGTCCCCCACCATCTCATGAACTGCCCCCCATCAAGAACCCCACCAGCCAGTCCCATTACAGTGCCACCTCATCCAGTCCAGGGTAGCCCCTTCTACTGCTTAGTGATCCCGCATCCCATCATCTCTCTGCCCCCTTCCCATCCAGACCAGTATTTTACCTGGTGCAGTGTGTATAATGTGCTCTGTGTAGAACGTGCTCCGCCTGGCGCAAAGTGTAGAACGTGCTCCGCCTGGCGCAAAGTGTAGAACGTGCTCCGCCTGGCGCAAAGTGTAGAACGTGCTCCGCCTGGCGCAAAGTGTAGAACGTGCTCCGCCTGGCGCAAAGTGTGTAGGAGGTTCTACCTGGTACAATGTGTGTAAGCGGCACTACTGTGTTGTGTAATGTGAATTGGCACTAGTATGTGGCCACTCCCCCTTCCCCATGAAGCCACGCCCCCAAGAAAATTCTGCACACCTCAGGCGCTCATTGGCCATGCTTTCCGCTACGGGAGGGGGAGCACCAATTCACTTTCTGCACCACAATGTCTAGTTACAGCTCTGGTGCAGTGTCCTGTATGCTACACAGCTCAGCAGCCTTGTCACCCCATCCTCCCCCTTGCAACACTTTTGTAGTGTCCACATCAAGTCTGTGTTTCTAGATTTGAATAATAAGAACCTTTATTCCAATGGAACCCAGAAAAAAAACCGGTAGGACCCCAATTTTTAAAAGTGAGGGGTCCCTGGGACCCACTTTTTTTCCAGCTCAGTGCGATCACCGCTTTAGATGATGACATTCTTGATAAAACCACTCAGCAATATATTAATTTCTATACGTTGGTAAAAGTCTGTATAGCCAGGACGTGGCCATCTACTAGTGGCTCTAGAACTGCAGCATGGAAATATTTAGCAAACAAGGTAGTCAAGCATGAAAAATTTGTGTACATATCTAGACGAGCAGAGACTAAATATTACAAAATTTGGGATAGATGGTTAGACTTGCCATTCACGCATAACTCTGTGGTGTAGACTTTGTTTTATAGCAAGATGTGTTCTATATTAATACTGTATGACTATGATTGTACAGTATGTGCTATGTTGGCTCTGCCATAAATGTATGCATGTATTCCCAATAGTTGTACTCACACAATGATAATGACAACGTAAAATGTTTATTGATGTTTTTATTGTAACCACGTTTACATTTCACTTGATATCTGTGGTGTTCCATTACTGTATTATGGGTATTTACAGTTTAGATGTATGTTTATATGCATAAAAAGAAAAAAAAATGAAGAAAAAAAAAAAGACAGACAAGGCAGTGCTCCAGAGAGAGAAGGTCTGGACGAAGAGGCAGAGGGAAGGGCTCGTCTATGGAAAGATACTGCAGATCCGTGCACTAATGTAGTCTGTGCCACGCTAGAGCTGCAAGTATGATCATGCTGCTGTCCTCCTTGAACTTCCATAGTACTCTGGGAAATACAGACATTGGAGGGAAGAAATAGGCCAGATGGAAAGACCCATGTGACTGCGAGTGTCCACAAAGCTCGCTTCTGGATCTCATGTTCGGGTCCCGTACACTGGAACCTTGTGGTTGTGTCTGGAGGCCATGAGATCAATGTCTGGAAGACCCCATTTCTGTAAGAGAATCTGAAAGACCTCTGGGTGTGAAGACCATTCTCCAATGTGAATATCTTGTTGACTGAGAAAATAGGATTTTCATACCTACCGGTAAATCCTTTTCTCCTAGTCCTTAGAGGATGCTGGGGACTCCAAAAGGACCATGGGGTATAGACGGGATCCGCAGGAGACATGGGCACATTATAAGACTTTGAATGGGTGTGAACTGACTCCTCCCTCTATGCCCCCCTCCAGACCTCAGCTACAGGAACTGTGCCCAGGGAGACGGACATTTCGAGGAAAAGGATTTTTGTTAACCAAGGGTGAGAAATACACCAGCTCACACCAAAACACACCGAACAACATGGCTTTTAAGCAATACCAGTTAACAGCATGAACTAAAAACAGCAACAAGCTGAACATAACCGATACACAACCATCGTGGAACAGAAGCAATACTATCAATACAACTGCAAAAAAAGAGTCCGCACTGGGACGGGCGCCCACACATCCTCTACAGACTAGGAGAAAAGGATTTACAGATAGGTAATAAAATCCTATTTTGTCTTACGTCCTAGAAGATGCTGGGGACTCCAAAAGGACCATGGGGTCTATACCAAAGCTCCAGACCGGGCGGGAGAGTGCAGGTGACTCTGCAGCACCGATTGAGCAAACATTAGCCAGGGTATCAAACTTGTAGAACTTAGCAAAAGTGTTTGAACCCGACCACGTAGCAGCACGGCAAAGTTGAAGCGCCGAGACTCCTCGGGCAGCCGCCCAAGATGAGCCCACCTTCCTGGTAGAATGGGCTTTCACTGACTTCGGCAACGGCAATCCAGCCGTAGAATGAGCATGCCGAATCGTATTACAGATCCAGCGTGCAATAGTCTGCTTGGAAGCAGGAGCCCCAATTTTGTTGGGAGCATATAGGACAAACAGAGCCTCTGATTTCCTAATTTGAGCCGTTCTGGCGGCAAAAATTTTCAAAGCTCTAACTACATCGAGAGATTATGACACAGCCAAGGCATCCTTAGCCACAGGCACCACAATAGGTTGGTTTATGTGAAACGAAGAAACCACCTTCGGCAGAAATTGTTGACGAGTTCTCAATTTCGCTCTGTCCACATGGAAAATCAAATAGGGGCTCTTGTGAGACAAAGCCGCCAATTCCGACACCCGTCTTGCGGACGAAAAGGCCAAAAGCAGGAACACTTTCCAAGTGAGAAATTTCAACTCACCTTTTGCAAAGGTTAAAGCCAGTGAGACATAAGAAATTGCAAAACCACGTCAAGATTCCACGGTGCCACGGGTGGCACAAACGGAGGATAGATGTGCAGCACTCCCTTCACGAAACTCTGAACCTCTGGAAGGGTGGCCAATTCTTTTTGAAAGAAAATAGACAAAGCCGAATCTGCACTTTAATAGAACCTAATTTCAGGCCTGCATCCACGCCTGCCTGCAAAAAAAAAAAAGATTTTACTTACCGGAAAATCTATTTCTCGTAGTCCGTAGTGGATGCTGGGGACTCCGTAAGGACCATGGGGAATAGACGGGCTCCGCAGGAGACATGGGCACTTTAAGAAATAATTTAGATTCTGGTGTGCTCTGGCTCCTCCCTCTATGTCCCTCCTCCAGACCTCAGTTAGAGAAACTGTGCTCGGAAGAGCTGACAGTACAAGGAAAGGATTTTGGGAATCCAGGGTAAGATTCATACCAGCCACACCAATCACACCGTATAACTTGTGATAACTTAACCCAGTTAACAGTATGAACAATCCCAGAGCATCAGATGAACTCTGATGCAACTATAACATAACCCTTAGTTAAGCAATAACTATATACAAGCATTGCAGAAGAAGTCTGCACTTGGGACGGGTGCCCAGCATCCACTACGGACTACGAGAAATAGATTTACCGGTAAGTAAAATCTTATTTTCTCAAACGTCCTAGTGGATGCTGGGGACTCCGTAAGGACCATGGGGATTATACCAAAGCTCCCAAACGGACGGGAGTGCGCGGATGACTCTGCAGCACCGAATGAGCAAACACAAGGTCCTCTTCAGCCAGGGTATCAAACTTGCAGAACTCTGCAAAGGTGTTTGAACCTGACCAAGTAGCCGCTCGGCAAAGCTGTAATGCCGAGACCCCTCGGGCAGCCGCCCAAGAAGAGCCAACCTTACTTGTAGAATGGGCCTTAACTGATTTAGGCAACGGCAACCCAGCCGCAGAATGAGCCTGCTGAATCGTGCTACAGATCAAGCGCGCAATAGTTTGCTTTGAAGCAGGTGCCCCAAGCTTGTTGGAAGCACACAGGATAAACAAAGATTCTGTTTTCCCGTCCTTAGCCGTTCTGGCTACATAAACCTTCAAAGCCCCGACCACATCCAGTGACTCGGAATCCTCCAAGTCAGTAGTAGCCACAGGCACCACAATAGGTTAGTTTATATGAAAGGATGAAAACACTTTCGGCAGAAATTGTGGGCGGGTCCGCAAGTCTGCTCTATCCGCATGGAAAACCAGATAAGGGCTTTTATGTGACAAAGCTGCCAATTCTGACACACGCCTGGCCGAAGCCAAGGCTAATAGCATGACCACCTTCCACGTGAGATATTTTACTTCCACCGTTTTGAGTGGTTCAAACCAGTGTGATTTCAGGAAACTCAACACCACGTTAAGATCCCAAGGTGCCACTGGACGCACAAAAGGGGGCTGAATATGCAGCACTCCCTTTACAAACGTCTGAACTTCAGGCAGAGAAGCCAGGTCTTTTTGAAAAAAAATGGATAAGGCCGAAATCTGAACCGTAATGGGACCCAATTTAAGGTCCAGTCACTCCCGACTGTAGGAAGTGAAGGAAACGGCCCAGCTGGAATTCCTCCGTAGGAGCATTCATGGCCTCACACCCAGCCACATATTTTCGCCATATACGGTGATATTGTTGAGCCGTCACATCCTTCCTAGCATCTATCAGCGTAGGAATGACCTCATCCAGAATGCCTTTTCCTGCTAGGATCTAGCGTTCTACCTCCATGCCGTCAAATGCAGCCGCGGTAAGTCTTGGAACAGACAGGGCCCTTGTTGCACAAGTCCTGTCTTAGAGGCAGAGGCCATGGGTCCTCTGTGAGCATTTCTGATCTGTATACCAAGTCCTTCTTGGACAATCCGGAACAATGAGTATTGTTCGCACTCCTCTTTTTCTTATGATTCTCAGCACCTTGGGTATGAGAGGAAGAGGAGGAAATACATAGACCGACTGGAACACTCACGGTGCCACCAGTGCGTCCACAGCTATCGCCTGAGGGTCTCTTGACCTGGCGCAATATCTCTGCAGCTTTTTGTTGAGGCGGGATGCCATCATGTCCACCTGTGGCAGTTCCCACCGACTTGCAATCTGCGTGAAGACTTCTTGATGAAGTCCCCACTCTCCCGGGTGGAGGTCGCGCCTGCTGAGGAAGTCTGCTTCCCAGTTGTCCACTCCCGGAATGAACACTGCTGACAGTGCACTTACGTGATTCTCCGCCCAGCGAAGAATTCTGGTGGCTTCTACCATCGCCACCCTGCTCCTTGTGCCGCCTTGGCGGTTTACATGAGCCACTGCGGTGATGTTGTCTGACTGAATCAGAACCGGTTGGTCGCGAAGCAGGGACTCGGCTTGACGTAGGGCATTGTATATGGCCCTTAGTTCCAGGATGTTGATGTGAAGGCAAGTCTCCTGACTTGACCACAGCCCTTGGAAATTTCTTCCCTGTGTGACTGCATCCCACCCTCGGAGGCTTGCATCCGTGGTCACCAGGACCCAGTCCTGAATGCCAAATTTGCGACCTTCGAAAAGGTGAGCACTCTGCAGCCACCACAGAAGAGACACCATGGCCCTGGGGGATAGGGTGATTAACCGATGCATCTGAAGATGTGATCCGGACCACTTGTCCAGTAAGTCCCATTGGAAGGTCCTCTCATGGAACCTGCCGAAGGGAATGGCCTCGTATGATGCCACCATCCTTTCCAGGACTCGAGTACAGTGATGCACTGACACCTGTTTTGGTTTTAATAGATTCCTGACCAGTGTCATGAGCTCCTGAGCTCTCTCTATCGGGAGTTTCTGGTCTGTGTCTAGGCACATGCCTAGGAGAGGCAGATGAGCTGTAGGAACCAACTGCGTGTATATATATATATATATATATATATATATATATATATATATATATATATATATATAGAATCCAGCCGTGTTGCAGTTACACTTCCAGAGAAAGTGATACGCTGTTCAGCAACTGCTCTTTTGATCTCGCTTTTATGAGATCGTCCAAGTACGGGATAATAGTGACACCTTGCTTCCGCAGGAGCACCATCATTTTCGCCATTACCTTGGTGAGGTACGCACTGAAGCCGGCGCTGGCTGTTTATCCAATAGTAAATAATTAGAAAACTATGGATGATTGTAAAAACACACTTGGATTTATTAGCTAAACATAAATTAATAACATTATGGTTAAAATTCACATATACACATGAAGTTAAGGGCATATATAGAGCTGTGAAGCATTTGAATGTGCTGCTAGTAAGTGTCCACTATGGATCCCGGACTAGAACACTGGACAAAGTTCCCTGGGTTAGAGAAATGAATACAGCTGGTGTTACCCGTGAGGACGGAGGCTTCCAGAGGCTTTAGATAACAGCAAGCATGCTGTATCACTTGTATTCAAGCTGGGTCTCTACAGTCGGTGCTGTAATGTGAATGTCCCACAGAGAAAAATTCCAAAGCAGGTGTTCCAAAACTGATTGTTATAAGTCCATATCTGGATCCGTTGTGATGTGGAGCACTTGTGATGGTGGTGATGGCAGCTTTTGCACTTAACGCGTTTCCCTAGGCTCGGTCACCTAGCTTCTGATGTCGCGCTGTAGTCCCGCTCAAAATTTTAATATTTATACTGGCGGGGGCTATATTTAGTGCCTAGGCACTTATATATATATTTTGGGCAGTGTTGTACTCCAGTAATCATGCTGCCTAGGGCCCCCGCCCTGCACGTGCCGTCTGAAGTGTGTGTGGGAGCATGGCGCGCAGCGCGGTACCTCATTACTGAAGTATTCTGCCGTCACTGAAGTCTTCAGATCTTCTTTATACTCACCCGGCTTCTTTCTTCTGGCTTCTGTGAGGGGGTTGACGGCGCGGCTCCGGGAACAAGCAGCTAGGCGCACCAAGTGATCGAACCCTCTGGAGCTAACAGTGTACACAAGCCTAAGAAGCAGAAGAGGTAGGCCTGCTTCTCTCCCCTCACTCCCACGATGCAGGGAGCCTGTAGCCAACAGGTCTCCCTGAAAATAAAAAACCTAACAAAGTATTTTCAGAGAAACTCAGAAGAGCTCCCTTAGTGCGTGTCCAGTCTCTCTGGGCACATAATCTAACTGAGGTCTGGAGGAGGGGCATAGAGAGAGCAGCCAGTTCACACCCAGTCAAAGTCGTACAGTGTGCCCATGTCTCCTGCGGATCCCATCTATACCCCATGGCCCTTTTGGAGTCCCCAGCATCCTCTAGGATGTAAGAGAAAGTCCACTCCATATTATGGAAATGGCTGGAAGGTGGAGTTCTGTCCAGATGAGAATCTGAGTTACCTTCTGCATCGCTGCCACACTGCAAGTGCCTGAATGTCGATATATAGGCAACTGCAGTGGTATTGACCGACTAGATTTGAACCAGAGAACCCTGTAACATTTGAAGGGCACGGTAAACCACCTGAAGTTCCAGGACATTGATCGGTTGATCCCCTGCTGTAAGTGACCAGCGACCCTGAAAAGGAGTGACTGCTTGTGATAGCTCCCCACCCCCAGAGGCTGGCGTCCATGTGGAGGAATGTCCAGTGTCGAATCCAGAATGGCCGGCCTTTGTCCAGGTTGGCCGTGTGTAGCCACCATGAGAGATAATTATGGTCTGGGACTTGATCTGTGTTGGTAACCCATTCCATTCGGTGAGTATCAGATGATGTAGATGCCTGGAGAGAAACTGGGCGTATTCCACCATGATGAAGACTGATACCATGAAGCCCATGGACTGTGAGGTAGGTTGCTGATGCGCAACTGCAATGTTGCAATCTTGTCCTGAGGAAGGAAGAGGTGTTGTATGCTGGCATCCAGTAGTGCTCCAAGGTGCAGCAGCCTCTGAGATGGGATGAGCGAGGTCAGTTAACTATCCATCCATGGTTCTAGAAGAATGACACAATCAGCCGTAGGTGACGTTCCAGCACTACTGTGGACTGCGTGAGAAGGAGAAGGTAAGGCAGTAGCCAAATTCCCTGCTATCGGAGATAGGCCGACATCACCGCCATGAGCTTGAAAACCCAGGGGCTGTATATAGTCCGAAAGGAAGGGCCTGGAATTGGAAATGTTTGCATAAAACAGCAAAGCTATTGATGACAGAGTGCTATAGGTACATGGAGGTACGCATCCTGAATATCCAGGGAGACCATATAATCCCCAGGTCGCTTAGCCAGTACAATGGAATGGAGTGTTTCCATACGGAACTTGGGGACCTTGAGGTACCTGTTGAGCAGCTTCAGATTCAAAATGGGACTGTAGAACCCAGAGCGTAGAAAAGAATCCCTAACCCTGTTGAGGCCGCGAAACAGGGAAAATTACCCCCGACTGTAGTAAGGAGTGTATGACTCCTTTCAGTGCCTGTGCTTTACCGGGGTCTGTTGATGGAGTACTAAGGTAGTATGGTCTGGGAGGATGCTTTAGGAAGCAAAGAGGGTACACGCGAGAGACCACTTCTTGGACCCAGGCGTTGGTTGTGACTTAATGGCATGTGTGGGTGAGCTGAAGAAGTTGGCCTCCCAACCTGGGATCCCCCAGGGGGAGGCCTGTACAGTAAGGCTGAGGGTCTGTCCTCTGGCTTGGTAGTTGGATGTCTAGCAGAGCAAGCATGCTTCGTTTTGGGTTTGGATGTCTTGATTGTGCAAGACTCATGTGTAAAGGTCTGGACTTTGGCTTCGCACTGCGGACAAAAGGACGAAATTCAAAGCCACACTGAGCATGGCTAGGTAGGCAAGCTGTCTTGGAGGTTGCCAGTTTCTCTACATTCTTGCCCAGTTGCAGTCCAAACAGAGGCTCTCCTGTGTATGGTAGGGCTTCCAGGGCATTCTTGGCATCAGAATCCACCTTCCAAGACCGGAGCCACAATGATAACAAAAGGATGAGGATAACAAAACAGTGTCCAAAGTTGTCTTGCCAATGTTATAGGCTGCATCTCTGCAGAGAGAACTGATCCTCAGTGGGATCACACATGAAACTATGTTCAAGGTTGTCGGCCCAAGTCTCTATGGCCTTAGCCAGCCAGGCTACAGCCGTGGCCGGTCTGACTGTTGCTCCTGTAAGGGAGTACAGAGACTTGAAAGACTGATACAGTTGTCTATCCGGCAAATCCTTGAGAGAGGATGCAGTTGGAAAACGGAGGGTGGAACTTTTAATTAAATGTGGCACAAGAGCTTTACCATAGGAGGAGACAACCAAATTTGTACAATCTGATGCGGGCAACGAGTAAAATGAGCTGAGCTTTTTCGGAACTGTGAATTTCTTAGTAGGTGATTTCCACACCTCGTTATTAGCATCATAGAAGTGGTCCGAGTGTGGAAACTATGCTAAAAAACTACCTTCTGCCGTTTGCGCAGATGATCTTTAGTGGTAGGGGCTGGATCAACATCTTCCAGTTGAAGTTAGAATTTGACCGCCTTAATTAATGCAGCCACATAAAATTTAAGTGGGGCTTCCTCATCCCCTGAGGGGGATTCCGCATCCGAAATCTCAGCTTAATCAGCAGCAACTGATAATTCCTCTGAATCAGAAAGGAGAGTAGACTGTGAGGAAGGCACAGTATGTTTAATTGTAGTAGGTGTAGGGAGTGCACCCTGACCCTGTACCGTGTTCTAAAACGCAGCAGAGGAAGCAGCCAAGCTCTGTATAGAGGTAGAGAATAAGTCCAACCATGGAAGAGGGACAGGTGGGGCTGAAATCGCCTGATAAACAGGCTGTAATGACTGTTGGAACCCAATAGGGGGAGACATTGAGGGCTGCAGTGGCTGTGGTATAGGTGGAGTCACAAGTTAGGTAGCAATACGGTCAGCATTTTTGGTCAGCAACGTTTTGAGAGATGCCCATTGGGGTTCCTGCATAAGTGCAGGGTGGGGCAGAGGTGCTAGGAGGCACAAGATAGGCACCATCCTTTGACAAATCCTGAAGTGAAACTTCCATGTTACAGGTTTTACATGCTACCAAAGTAGGAGCAAGTAGTGCTTGGTCTTACTTTAGTTAGACATAAGTAATGTTTATACACAAAATGGCAATGTGCAGTGTGCAACAGGAACAGTATGTGACAATGTGCGCACACAATATACAATAATCGGTAAACTGTGCCAAATTTGACCCAAAACACAGTTTTCAAGGGTAACAGAAAGAGAAAAGGTAAAGAAAATAAGATTTTGGTTACCTACCGGTAAATCCTTTTCTCGTAGTCCGTAGAGGATACTGGGGTACATATTAGTACCATGGGGTATAGACTGGTCCCAGTAGGAGCCATTGGCACTTTAAGAGTTTTAGAGTGTGGGCTGGCTCCTCCCTCTATGCCCCTCTTACCAGACAGTTTAGAAACTGTGCCCGAGGAGACAACATACTTCAAGAGAAGGAATTACACAGACAGTGGCAAGACTCATACCAGCTTACACAACAGGCAAATCCGGCTAACATGCCGGAACAACTCAGCAACAGCTGAAACAGTAAATAACGCAGAACTTACTGTCAAAGTCAGAAAAATATCATGCTACACGTTGCCATATATTCACCTCATGCGCTTGCCCACTGCACATGCACTTTCGCTGGCGTGCGTGCACATATTCGCAAGTTGCGTGACGGCGCCCCTACGGGCGTGCGCTTGAGCGCATGGTATGTGCATTTACGGTAGAGTTTGTGTGCGTCTAGCGGGCGACTCAATCATTAAATAATAAAACCAAATAGTATGTTTTATAGATAATGTTCCCCTTAGTGATAACTGTTAGTTTGTTTAATGTGACTTGTTCACGGACGTGGGAATCCCTCTTTACGTGGTACAAAGGGTCTGATTAAGGTTGAACAGTGGTGTCTGGTACCTAACCGAAGAGTATTTTAATAGCAATAATCGGGTGTTGGTTAGGTAAAGATTAATCGCTCCTGCGTGTAGTTATGGCCATTAGTAGTTTCTGGACATTTCATATATTTGCAGTTCATTATCCATGCGGCGGGAATCTGGCGATTCCCTCCCACCTGAGCAGTTTGTAATAGCCACAGCCCACCTGTTCAAATCCACCTATGACCTTTTGTTACAGTGCAGAGAGACATTCCTGTGTCCAATGAACAATTAGATTGTAGGGCCCTTTGTAGTACACTGTATGTTGTGTATATAAGGGTCACTGTCCCCAGACCGGCCAGTATTCTCACTCTTCAACATTTATCTCAGATAATTGGAGGACTGGATTCCGGTTGCGCTTGCGAGTGTTCCACGTATGGGATGTTTCTCTGTGGCCACTTTGTTACCCGTTTAAATGATAGTCATTCATTCTTATTTGTTGTATTAGTGTTTGCGATCGTTCGCTATTGTGTATATTTCTGTTTAGTTATTCTGTTAGATTTTAATGTTAGCCTGTAGTGTATGAACTGTTCACTGTTTTCTTTTCCCATTTACTTAGTTAAATATTGTTAGTAAAGGTGTTGGAACCTTAGCAAGGTATTGAGTGTTTATTACATTACTGAGGGTGATCGGAGCATCTCAATCGCTCAAACAACTAGCTTACAAACCAAGGTTAAACAGCATTATATCATTTCAGTATCTAACACTAAGATTTACAGTATAAGCATACTCTGTGTAAGGTATAAAAGGTTATTATCTGTGTGTACGCTAGCTGTGTGTTCAGTACACCCAGTGCAGCGTGTGTACGTGACTTGCGTACCACGTGCAAGGTATTCTTACGCAAATAGCGTACGGAGTGCGTAGCACGTGCACGAGGTTCAGCGGCCATTACGGCTTCACGGTATAGATGTAATAGCTTGTGTTGTAGAGTATAAGAATCAGCTTTATCAATTGAGGGCTCGTCCGTCCTCCACATATCCGCACTAACGAAAACAAACGTTATCTGCCAGCAAGGGCGGGAAGGCAGTAGTGCTGGCTAGATAAGCGTCTGTTTCGCTACGTTGTAGAAGTGCTGGTGGAATCCGGAACCGGAGGAAAGAACAATACGCTATTATCTTTTAAAACTGTTCATTTCTGTTTTTGCGTACGCACGCACACACCTGCATTGTTGCGGCTCACTCTCTTATTGCCATTAGAAACGTGCTGAGGAAATCTGGTGCTATTTAGTTGAGATTATAAAGGATAATTTTTTTAAGGAAATAATTGTAAAGGACACGCACACAGCATAGCAAATACTGTGTGGTGTACTGTAAGCGATTACAGTTGAACATCGTTTACATTGATAGAAGCATGTTGGTTGCGTTGCTGTGAGCATATCTGGACTTTGTGCATACGTGTCTCGGGCAACGTGCGAGATTACGTACGCAACACAAAGGCATACGCACGTGGCGTGTTTACGCAGCGGAGCGTACGGATACGCCCACCGAGACTCAAATCACACGATAACATTGTTTTAGTGGGGGCGGTATAGTATAGCCACCTGAATAATAGCACAGGTTTGTTCAGTTTTCCAAAAAGCTTAGTTAAGAGAGAACCTTTTTCCATTGCAATACTCAGGGATTGAACTACTGCCTGTATGAAAGGAATTTCTGTACAGAAAGATCAGTGTGTATATGAGTGAGTAGGAGTGAGTGTGGAAATAAAGGTATTATTTTCTGTGAACCCACAAATCGGGATCCCGTCGGAGACCACATCAGGTGAGTGGACACTTGGTGGCGTGGGACTGGCTTGCCCGCGTTAACATTATACAAGGTAAAAGGAGCAAGTAGTATCCGCAGACAAAACGACTGCGAAGGTTTAAGCGCAGCCCGGGGGGTTTTGCGTATTACCCATATAGATTGAGCTCCGGCTGAAGGTTTCGCAGCCTAAACAACTGATTCTGTTGGTCGTACAGCGTATAAATATTAAGTTACTTATGCGCAGTGCGACTGGACCGCACGTAATTGTGTGCATTAGTTTGTTACCTTGATACCCATTAAAATTTACTGTGGGATCATAAACGCTATTTGTACATTCTAACGTGATTTGTGTAGGTTTTTGTTATTTTAAGGGAGTTTCGCTGTTCACTCAGGAAATCTCCAACAACCAATACTTACTGGGGAGGGTAGCATACTCCCACGCGCTCCAGTAAATAGAGGTTACAAAAGATCCCACGGATTGGATTGGCCAATTGGGGCGCAGAGTGAGTGAAGGCACTAGTGGAACTTTCACCGTCGCCTTACCGCGGGCAACTTGGTTTGTTTTGTAAGAATTTGCTGAGACAGTAATATCTGCAAACAATGGGGGCCAGTTGTTCAAAGAAGGGACGTCCAACAAGGGTTCACGTTGGTAATTGTTGGCCCAAAGGGTCAGCACGGTATATAATGTGTGAAAAATACGGATCACACACACAGGTATTTTGCAAAGAATGGGAACGAATGACAGAGGATGATGGGGAGCAGTTTCCCCGGGTAGGCAGTTTGAACACTGAGGTATTGCAGAATCTAAGAAAAAGGATAGGTCTAATAAAATCTGCAAAGCAGAGGATTAGACATTATGATTGTTTACAGGTATGGCAACAGGAAAGTGAAATACAACAGGAATTAGCTCAGAAAGCAAATTCAAATCCTGGTAGGAGTCTGATAGCAACGGCACCACCACCGTATATAGTAGGGGACAAAGTGGCTGCAGAGAATGACATGCGGGTGTACGATAAGGGTGCACTTAACCAATGTAGTAATGATAAGAGTAAAATGAAAGTTAATGCAAATGTTGAGACTAACGCTAACCCATGCAAGTTGTATCCCATTTTAAACTTCCCCCAGGAATACGACCAGGAAGATGAGCCCACTACGATTTCAGCTCTCTCTCTAGCGGCCACCATAAACGATACTTCAGTGGGCATCACCCAACCAGTAAGATTGGTATCAAAGGCACATAGTTCAGGGACAGGTGAGGTTGTATCTAAAGGTTGCCTTATTGATAGATGGGAAGGACCATATGAAGTCTTATTAACCAGCACAACAGCATTGAAGGTTGCCGAGAGAGAGACTTGGGTCCATTCGTCTCATTGTAAAAAGGTCACTGACCCAGAGAGGTCCCGTGATAAAGAACAGACGGTAGAGGTTGTATCACTAGAGCAGGCCTGGCCAACCTGTGGCTCTCCAGATGTAGTGAAATTACACATCCCAGCATGCCTTGCCACAGTTTTAGCATTCCCTAATAGCAAAACTGTGGCAAGGCATGATGGGACTTGTAGTTTCACAACAGCTGGAGAGCCACAGGTTGGCCAGGCCTGCACTAGAGTGTCTGTTCAGGGAGGATTGAGACGACACCTGAGCGCTGAGAATAACAAGACCGGAAGCTTGTCGAGCCAGATTTCTTTTTCCCATTTGTTATTTTCTCCAGTTCCCACCTCCCTCCTATTTCCTTTCCCCCTTCTTATTTTTCTCCTTTTACTCCTCTAAGATGGACTTGCCCCAAGAGACTGTGATCCGGATTTTCCTGTTGACCATGATGTTGACCAGAGCAGTCTGTTTCGGTGAGAGTACCATGGAGGTCGAGAAAGGATCGGGAATGGGTTCTGATGACCAGGATACAGGCGTAAATTTCCAAGAGCAACATAATCTCCGAGCAAAGGCGAGTATCAGAAAACGATCTGGTAGCATTGACAATAGAAGGAATTGTGAAGGATTGTTAGCTGAAGAGAACTGCATCTGTAGGCATTGTGACAATATAGTTGAGGATGGGTGCATAAAGAAATGTCAGTCCAGTTTTAATGTCCACATGGACCGGCATCCATTGAGTGACTATCACTCCTTAGTGGGTAAAGTGTTAAATCAGACAGACTGTTGGGTATGCTCTCAAGTACCTCAAGGCCATAGCAAATCAGGACTAGTACCATTCCCATTAACTGTAGGAGAGGTACTTGAGCTAAGTGGTGGGAGGCCGGTGGACAAGAGGTTTAATATCTCTAGTCCTCCTAGTTTGAAGCTCCACCAATATCATGTGGATAGGTCTTTAGTATGCTTTAACATTTCCAATCCCCGAAAGCCGGGAAATTGGGAAGTGTCATGGAGTAATTAAACCATGACCTTTTCATACAGACCCGACAGAATGCCCATAGACACAGAACTTATACGCCAGATAGCCGACCATAGGAAATTTTTCCGGTATAGGTACACCTTAGGAAGTAGGACCATGCGAGTTGGAGAGGTATCACCAGGATACTGTGCACAGATAGTACAAACTGATACGTGTACTAGACAGATGGGAGAATTAGGGTTAGGAGATTTCACATGGAAAATTTGTAACATGATAATGTCATACTCTGTCCCATATGTTCTCCCCGATGATGCATATTTCATATGCGGGAGGAAGGCGTATAAGTGGCTTGCCCCAAACTCAGAGGGATTGTGCTATATTGGAAAAGTACTGCCTGAAGTAATGACTGTAACCCATAACAAAATGAAAGATATTCACCGCAGTGCCCAAGCTCCTTATACTCACACTCATTACGAGCACATCGTTAAACGGCACCTGATAGAAAGAACAGAGCATTCGACCTCTGACCTGATCCATTAATCCACCGGGATTCAATTCCTACTCGCGTTAGATATCACTCGTACCGCTAGAGGAGTGATAAATTACAAATATATATCTGCGTTTGCAAATTTATTAGACAATATCACTGAAATGTATGACGACACATTCAGGTACACTGGGAAAGAGTTACAAGCCTACAAAACGGAACTGGTTCAGCATAGGATGATTCTCAATTACCTCACAGCTGTGACAGGCGGGTATTGTGTTACCCTGGCAACTCAATATGGAATCAAGTGCTGATCGTACATTACAAACAGCACGGAGGACCCAGCCGAGTCATAGACCAAAAGATGGATGACATTTTACAATTAAAATGGGAGTTTCGAAGGAAACACAATCTCACACTCGCTACTGTGGGTAATGAGCTGACCAGTTGGGTGTCATGGTTGAACCCACGGAATTGGTTCTCGGGTTTAGGAGAATGGGCCCAAGATATTATTATGGATGTAGGGAAATTTCTTGTGTGTATTCTGGGGGTCGTCATATTGGTTGGCCTGATATTTAGATGCGTTCGGGTTTTAGCGAAGCGTAAAAGCAGTACCAGGGTGATGAGTTTAAGGAGCGAGGACACTGTACTAACAACAACTAATTTGATTTATGACCCAACGATAGAGACAATGTTGTGATGAAAATGTGATTCCACGGTCCATTTCTTTCACCCGTTTCTCCTTTGTTTTCCTCCAAGGTACAAAGACATCCACTTGGAAGAAGAATTTGACAACCTTTTACACAGACCACTGATGGACAATGCCATAGACCCCCAATATCCCTAGTGACTTTAACTTTTACGATAGCCCAATACTTTAAAGATTGTAAGTCTATGGACATTGAGAAAGCTTTTTGCTCAGCATTTATAGCAAAAGCATCGGGAGACTACAGTCAACATGTACATCGAGACAAGACAAGACCTCAATCGGCAAATGTATATTAAACTCACATAGTTTATGACTGCATTTACCATAATTGCTTCTTATCTTCATTTCTACAACCTTCAGGTAATGACACACATAGTCGATAGGGAATATAGACACAGATATCAGCACTCACATACCCCCCCATTCATGTATCATCAACTAAATGTGCTCCCCCATTTGTTGCAACCAAAAGCCGAAAAGAGCTCGGTAAAGTTTGACAGCCCATCCACAGACCCGTCATACGGGATAAGAAGGATTCAAATGTATACTTCGCAATACCTCGAAGCTTGATTTAAAACACGTACGGCACGATGATACATGACCCCTCAAACATGGATTCATACACACATGCTTCTACTATCTCACTAGGTCATACCTTTTTCCCACCTTCCTCTCTTCTCCCTTACCCAACCATAGAAATGCATTTACACATGACATATATTTTTCTCTTTTTGAACTGTTTTAGGAAGTGGCAGTTATTGATGACTGCCAAAGGGTGGACTGTCAAAGTCAGAAAAATATCATGCTACACGTTGCCATATATTCACCTCATGCGCTTGCCCGCTGCACATGCACTTTCGCTGGCGTGCGTGCACATATTCGCAAGTTGCTGACGGCGCCCCTACGGGCGTGCGCTTGAGCGCATGGTATGTGCATTTACGGTAGAGTTTGTGTGCGTCTAGCGGGCGACTCAATCATTAAATAATAAAACCAAATAGTATGTTTTATAGAAAATGTTCCCCTTAGTGATAACTAAGTTTGTTTAATGTGACTTGTTCACGGACGTGGGAATCCCTCTTTACGTGGTACAAAGGGTCTGATTAAGGTTGAACAGTGGTGTCTGGTACCTAACCGAAGAGTATTTTAATAGCAATAATCCGGTGTTGGTTAGGTAAAGATTAATCGCTCCTGCGTGTAGTTATGGCCATTAGTAGTTTCTGGACATTTCATATATTTGCAGTTCATTATCCATGCGGCGGGAATCCGGCGATTCCCTCCCACCTGAGCAGTTTGTAATAGCCACAGCCCACCTGTTCAAATCCACCTATGACCTTTTGTTACAGTGCAGAGAGACATTCCTGTGTCCAATGAACAATTAGATTGTAGAGCCCTTTGTAGTACACTGTATGTTGTGTATATTAGGGTCACTGTCCCCAGACCGGCCAGTACTCTCACTCTTCAACATTTATCTCAGATAATTGGAGGACTGGATTCCGGTTGCGCTTGCGAGTGTTCCCCGTATGGTATGTTTCTCTGTGGCCACTTTGTTACCCGTTTAAATGTTAGTCATTCATTCTTATTTGTTGTATTAGTGTTTGTGATCGTTCGCTATTGTGTATATTTGTTTAGTAATTCTGTTAGATTTTAATGTTAGCCTGTAGTGTATGAACTGGTCACTGTTTTCTTTTCCCATTTACTTAGTTAAATATTGTTAGTAAAGGTGTTGGAACCTTAGCCAGGTATTGAGTGTTTATTACATTACTGAGGGTGATCGGAGCATCTCAATCGCTCAAACAACTAGCTTACAAACCAAGGTTAAACAGCATTATATCATTACAGTATCTAACACTAAGATTTACAGTATAAGCATACTCTGTGTAAGGTATAAAAGGTTATTATCTGTGTGTACGCTAGCCGTGTGTTCAGTACACCCAGCGCAGCGTGTACGTGACTTGCATACCACGTGCAAGGTATTCTTACGCAAATAGCGTACGGAGTGCGTAGCACGTGCACGAGGTTCAGCGGCCATTACGGCTTCACAGTATAGATGTAATAGCTTGTGTTGTAGAGTATAAGAATCAGCTATATCAAACCCACGGTGTTATCAGTGCATCCACCGCCACTGCCTGACATTCTCTCGACCTGGAACAGTACCTGCCCAGCTTCTTGTTGAGGCGGGAAGCCATCATGTCTATGTGAGGAACCCCCCACCAACCGGTTACCTCCTCGAACACCTCCGGGTGGAGGCCCCGCTCTCCTGGATGGAGATAGTGTCTGCTGAGGAAGTCTGCTTCCCACTTGTCTACCCCCGGAATGAAGATTGCCGACATCGCTACAGCGTGCTTTTCTGTCCAGAGGAGTTTTCTTGACACCTCTGACATGGCAGCCCTGCTCTTCGTTCCACCTTGTCGGTTTATATAGGTCACTGTGACCATCTAACAGTGCAAACCTGAGATATGCCTGATGCGGCGACCAAATGGGAATGTGGAGGTACAGTACGCATCCTTGATGTCCAGAGACACCAGGAACTCCCCCTCCGTCAGTCCTGAGATGACAGCTCTCAGAGATTCCAACTTGAATTTGAACTCCTTGAGATAAGAGTTTGAAGACTTTAAGTTCAGAATTGGCCGTACCGAACCACCTGGTTTCGGTACCACGAAAAGGTTTGAATAACAACCTTTGTTCCACAGCTGAGGCGGACCTGGAACAATGACCTCTGACACAGTCAATTTTCGGATAGCCTCTAGAAGAATTGTTCTGTCTGCCAGCTGAGCTTGAAGAAACAGTGAGGTGGGAGATTTTGAAACTCCAGTCTATACCCCCTGGACACAATATCCAGCATCCTCCAGTCTGTACCCCCTGGACACAATATCCAGCATCCTGGGGTCCAGGCCACACGACACCCAGACATGACTGAAATGACGGAGTCTAACCCCACCTGACCTTCTTCAGGGCCTAGCTGTCCACCGTCATGCGGAGGACTTAGGGGTATCAGAAGTAGGCCTCTGGCTTTGAGAACCTGCGGGAGAAGGTTTCTTTCCTTTTGCCCGACCGCCTCTGAAGGTGTTCGAAGGCTTGTTCTTACTAGGCCACGCGGGCCGAAAGGACAGTGACGTGGTTGATGAAAAAGGCTTCTTCGTAGCCGACGCAGCTGAGGGGAGAAGAGGAGACTTACCCGCGGTAGCCGTGGCAGTCCACGCATCCAGCACCTCCCCAAAGAGAGCATGACCTTGTATCGTAGGCCCTCCATACACTTCCTGGATTCCGCGTCCGCAGACCATTGGCGCAGCCAGAGACCCCTGCGAGCAGAGATTGACATGGAGTAGATCTCTGCAGCCATGGAATACAGATCGTTCATGGATTCTACCAGGGGCCCTGCAGAATCCTGTATGTTACGTAGGAACAATGCAACGTCACTTTCATACCATTGTAATCAATTACTCAAGTAACGTGTCAACTTTACTACAGCTTTAGAAATCCATACACGGGAAATGGTAGGTCAACGCCCCTGGATTTGAGCCTAGTGTCAATCCCACGATCAGCCGGGTCCTTGAACGCGGAAGATCCTGGTACTGACAAAATTGACAGTCTGGACACAAAAGGTCCAAATTTATTCTATCCCCCTCCCAGGATATTACAAAACAGAGTCTAATACAAGAGACTCAGGGAAGGGCAGTGTAGCTTTCATATCGTCAGTGACATAAGGCCCACAGAAATATAAAAACATACATAGCTAATGGCCTCCCCCATGAACTGCACCCCCTGCAAGGGGCACTGTTCTCCAGTAATGGGAGCTGTAGATGTAAAACGGAGCTGAACTCCACTGAGAAGAAGCTCCGCCCACCGAAGATGGCGCGTCTTCCCACGCAACTTCTATACAGTCCGAGCACTGAGGATTCCGTCGCTAGCCTGGGGATTCAGTCCCCGGTTAGCGTACGTATACTGAGGAATCAGTCGTTAGTCTGGGGATTCCACCTGCTAGCGACTGTGACCATTATTGGATATGCAGACGCTGGTTCAGCAGCTTGATTACTTTTCTGT
Organism: Pseudophryne corroboree; assembly: GCF_028390025.1. Lineage (NCBI taxonomy): Eukaryota > Metazoa > Chordata > Amphibia > Anura > Myobatrachidae > Pseudophryne > Pseudophryne corroboree. Next base: position 257,737,507 of record NC_086450.1, read on the forward strand.
GTATAATTAAATGGATTCCTCCTGAGAGGGAACAACTTCAATAGCATATGTCACCGAGTCCCTAGACATGGCAGTGAAAGGTATTGAACACCCACATACACAGCTTCCCCCAAAGCATGGCAGAGAGACACAGAGATTGGAGCCAACCCACACACAGCACTATAACAAGAATAGGGAAACCCTAAATGAGCGCTGACTATGTCCCTTAATAGGTGATAGTCTTTACACAGCCTCCCCTCTACAACCCCCTGTACCGTACAGATAGCTGGAGGTGCTCTGGAGGGACTGTTCATCCACTTGCATCGTGTTGGCAGGCGGGAAAATGGCGCTGAACGCTGCTGGGTCCGCTCTGAGGAGAAGCTCCGCCCGCCCCAATGGCGCTGTCTTCCCGCTCTTTGTAGATTATACTGGCCTGAGGATTTTGTGCTGGCTGAGATCCGCAGACCCCGACAGGCTTGTTTTGGTCAGAGTAGGGTCAGGTGCTGGCTCAGGGCGCCCCTCACACCGCCGCACCGCAGTACAGCTGAGTCGTCCGGAAGCGCGGTTAATACAGCGATCCTAATCTGAAGCCACCCTCTTCACACTGCCCCCCCCCCCCCGCTTGTAAGGGGGGACAGTGACTCACTCGCCACACTTCAGCTCTGCAAGGGGGTGGCGGCTGGCTGGGGTGAGCATTCCCCTCTGGCGCGGAGCGGTCTATCCCCTCTGGAGCTCAATGTCCAGTCAGCGGAGTCAGTGGCTCAAAACTCTGCAGGGCAGACACTGCTCCCCCCCTCAGTCCCTCGATGCAGGCAGGCTGTTGCCAGCAGCCTCCTGTAAAAAAAATAAACTCTAAAATAAAACTTTTCCAGGAAAGCTCTGTAGAGCTCCCCTAGCTGTGACCGGCTCCTCCAGGCACATTTTCTAAACTGAGTCTGGTAGGAGGGGCATAGAGGGAGGAGCCAGCCCACACTCAAACTCTTAAAGTGCTAATGGCTCCTGGTGGACCCGTCTATACCCCATGGTACTAATATGGACCCCAGCATCCTCTAGGTCGTAAGAGAAATAAAAATGTACAATGGAGATCTGAAAACATGCACCAGCACTGACATAAGTTACATACAATGCAGAGTATTCAATTTAACTGCAATGGGCACTGATATCAACTACAAAACTCTATGGAAGAGGCTGGTACGATGCAGCGCTATGTATAATCTGCTATGGGGTAGAGATAATAAGATTTTACTCACCGGTAAATCTATTTCTCGTAGTCCGTAGTGGATGCTGGGAACTCCGTAAGGACCATGGGGAATAGCGGCTCCGCAGGAAACTGGGCACAACTAAGAAAGCTTTAGGACTACCTGGTGTGCACTGGCTCCTCCATCTATGACCCTCCTCCAGACCTCAGTTAGGATACTGTGCCCGGAAGAGCTGACACAATAAGGAAAGGATTTGGAATCCCGGGTAAGACTCATACCAGCCACACCAATCACACCGTATAACTCGTGATACTATACCCAGTTAACAGTATGAAATATAACTGAGCCTCTCAACAGATGGCTCAACAATAACGCTTTAGTTAAACAATAACTATATACAAGTATTGCAGACAATCCGCACTTGGGATGGGCGCCCAGCATCCACTACGGACTACGAGAAATAGATTTACCGGTGAGAAAAATCTTATTTTCTCTAACGTCCTAAGTGGATGCTGGGAACTCCGTAAGGACCATGGGGATTATACCAAAGCTCCCAAACGGGCGGGAGAGTGCGGATGACTCTGCAGCATCGAATGAGTGAACTCTAGGTCCTCCTCAGCCAGGGTATCAAACTTGTAGAATTTTGCAAATGTGGTTGACCCTGACCAAGTAGCTGCTCGGCAAAGTTGTAAAGCCGAGACCCCTCGGGCAGCCGCCCAAGAGCCCACCTTCCTCGTGGAATGGGCTTTCACGGATCTAGGATGCGGCAATCCAGCCGCAGAATGTGCAAGCTGAATCGTACTACAGATCCAGCGAGCAATAGTCTGCTTTGAAGCAGGAGCACCCAGCTTGTTGGGTGCATACAGGATAAATAGCGAGTCAGTTTTCTTGACTCCAGCCGTTCTGCCTACTAGCTGTCCTGGAAACATAAATTTTGAGGGCCCTGACTACGTCCAGCAACTTGGAATCCTCCAAGTCTTTAGTAGCCGCAGGCACCACAATAGGTTGGTTCAAATGAAAAGCTGATACCACCTTAGGAAGAAATTGGGGACGAGTCCTCAATTCCGCCCTATCCATATGGAAAATCAGATAAGGGCTTTTACATGACAAAGCCGCCAATTCTGACACACGCCTGGCCGAAGCCAAGGCCAACAGCATGACCACTTTCCACGTGAGATATTTTAGTTCCACGGTTTTAAGTGGCTCAAACCAATGTGACTTTAGGAAATCCAACACCACGTTGAGATCCCAAGGTGCCACTGGAGGCACAAACGGGGGCTGAATATGCAGCACTCCCTTAACAAATGTCTGAACTTCAGGTAGTGAAGCCAGTTCTTTCTGGAAGAAAATCGATAGAGCCGAAATCTGGACCTTAATGGAACCCAATTTTAGGACCATAGTCACCCCTGACTGTAGGAAGTGCAGAAAACGGCCCAGCTGAAATTCCTCTGTTGAGGCCTTCCTGGCCTCACACCAAGCAACATATTTCCGCCATATACGGTGATAATGGTTTGCGGTCACTTCTTTCCTAGCTTTCATCAGCGTAGGGATGACTTCCTCCGGAATGCCCATTTCCTTCAGGATCCGGCGTTCAACCGCCATGCCATCAAACGCAGCCGCGGTAAGTCTTGGAACAGACAGGGCCCCTGCTGCAGCAGGTCCTGTCTGATCGGCAGAGGCCATGGGTCCTCTGAGATCAATTCTTGAAGTTCTGGGTACCAAGCTCTTCTTGGCCAATCCGGAACAATGAGTATATTTCTTACTCCTCCTCTTCTTATTATCCTCAGTACCTTGGGTATGAGAGGAAGAGGAGGGAACACATAAACCGACTGGTACACCCACGGTGTCACTAGAGCGACCACAGCTATCGCCTGAGGGTCCCTTGACCTGGCGCAATATTTTTCTAGCTTTTTGTTGAGGCGGGACGCCATCATGTCCACCTGTGGCCTTTCCCAACGGTTTGCAATCAGCTGGAAGACTTCTGGATGTAGTCCCCACTCTCCCGGGTGGAGGTTGTGCCTGCTGAGGAAGTCTGCTTCCCAGTTGTCCACTCCCGGAATGAACACTGCTGACCGTGCTAACACGTGATTTTCCGCCCATCGGAGAATCCCTGTGGCTTCTGCCATCGCCATCCTGCTTCTTGTGCCGCCCTGTCGGTTTACATGGGCGACCGCCGTGATGTTGTCTGACTGGATCAGTACCGGCTGGTTTTAAAGCAGGGGTCTTGCCTGACTTAGGGCATTGTAAATGGCCCTTAGCTCCAGAACATTAATGTGTAGGGTCATCTCATGGCTTGACCAGAGTCCTTGGAAGTTTCTTCCTTGTGTGACTGCCCCCCAGCCTCGAAGGCTGGCATCCGTGGTCACCAGGACCCAGTCCTGTATGCCGAATCTGCGGCGCTCCAGAAGATGAGCACTCTGCAGCCACCACAGTAGAGACACCCTGGTCCTTGCAGACAGGGTTATCAGCCGATGCATCTGAAGATGCGATCCGGACCACTTGCATGGAACCTTCCGAATGGAATTGCTTCGTAAGAAGCTACCATCTTTCCCAGGACTCGCGTGCAGTGGTGCACCGACACCTGTTTTGGTTTTAGGAGGTCTCTTACTAGAGATGACAACTCCATGGCCTTCTCCTCCGGGAGAAATACCTTTTTTCTGTTCTGTGTCCAGAACCATTCCCAGGAACAGTAGACGCGTCGTAGGAACCAGCTGCGACTTTGGAATATTCAGAATCCAGCCATGCTGTTGTAGCACTTCCCGAGATAGTGCTATTCCGACCAACAACTGCTCCCTGGACCTCGCCTTTATAAGGAGATCGTCCACGTACGGGATTTATAACTCCCTTTCCTCGAAGGAGTATCATCATTTCGGCCATTACCTTAGTAAATACCCTCGGTGCCGTGGACAGACCCAACGGCAGCGTCTGGAATTGGTAATGACAGTCCTGTACCACAAATCCTGAGGTACTCCTGGTGAGGAGGGTAAATGGGGACATGCAGGTAAGCACCCTTGATGTCCAGTGATACCATGTAATCCCCTTCGTCCAGGCTTGCAATAACCGCCCTGAGCGATTCCATTTTGAACTTGAACCTTCTTATATAAGTGTTCAAGTATTTAAATTTTAAAATGTGTCTCACCAAACCGTCCGGCTTCGGTACCACAAACATTGTGGAATAGTAACCTCGTCCTTGTTGAAGGAGGGGTACCTTGACTATCACCTGCTGAGAATACAGCTTGTGAATTGGGAGCTGTCGGCAAGGCCGATTTGAGGAAACGGCGGGGGGGGAGACGTCTCGAATTCCAGCTTGTACCCCTGAGATACCACTTGTAGAATCCAGGGATCCACCCGTGAGCGAGCCCACTGGTCGCTGAAGTTCTTGAGACGGGCCCCAACCGCACCTGGCTCCGCCTGTGGAGCCCCAGAGTCATGCGGTGGGCTTATAGGAAGCGGGGGAAGATTTTTGATCCTGGGAACTGGCTGTCTGGTACAGCTTTTTTCCTTCTTCCCTCGTCTCTGTACAGAAAGGAAGCGCCTTTGACCCGCTTGCTTTTCTGAGACTGAAAGGACTGTACCTGATAATACGGTACTTTGAGGTAAAAAATTTTTACTTCCCAGCTGATGCTGTGGATACGAGGTCCGAGAGACCCTCTTTTAGAATCAGCATCACCTGTCCACTGCCGGGTCCATAATACACTCCTGGCAGAAATGGACATTGCATTAATTCTGGATGCCAGCCGGCAAATCTCCCTCTGTGCATCCCTCATATATAAGACGACGTCTTTAATATGCTCTATGGTTAGCAAAATAGTATCCCTGTCGAGGGTAAATATTATCTGACAGGGTATCAGACCACGCTGCAGCAGCACTACACCTGAGGCAATTGCAGGTCTCAATATAGTACCTGAGTGTGTATATACAAACTTCAGGATAGCCTCCTGCTTTTTATCAGCAGGCTCCTTCAAGGTGGCCGTATCCTGAGACGGCAGTGCCACTTTTTTTTTTTTTTTTTTTTTACAAACGTGTGCGCGCCTTATCCACCCTAGGGAATGTCTCCCAACGTAACCTGTCCTCTGGCGGGAAAGGGTATGCCATCAGTAACTTTTTAGAATTACCAGTTTCTTATCAGGGGAAACCCACGCTTCTTCACACACTTCACTCAACTCATCTGATGGGGGAACAAAACACTGGCTGCTTTTTCTCCCCAAACATAAAACCCTTTTTTAGTGGTACTAGGGTTAATATCAGAAATGTGTAACACATTTTTCATTGCCGAAATCATGCAACGGATGTCCCTAGTGGATTATGTATATATATCTCAACATCGTCGACACTGGAGCAGACTCAGTGTCGACATCTGTGTCTGCCATCTGAGGTAGCGGGCGTTTTTGAGCCCCTGATGGCCTTTGAGACGCCTGGGCAGGCGCGGGCTGAGAAGCCGGCTGTCCCACGGCTGTCACGTCATCCAGCCTTTTATGTAAAGGAGTTGACACTGTCGGTTAATACCTTCCACATATCCATCCACTCTGGTGTCGGCCCCGCAGGGGGTGACATCCCATTTATCGGCACCTGCTCCGCCTCCACATAAGCCTTCTCATCAAACCAGTCGACACAGCCGTACTGACACACCACATACACACAGGGAATGCTCTGAGGACAGGACCCCACAAAGTCCTTTGGGGAGACAGAGAGAGAGTATGCCAGCACACACCACAGCGCTATTTAATCAGGGATTTACACTAACTGAACGTGATTTATCCCTATAGCTGCTTTATATACAGTTTTTGCGCCTAAATTTAGTGCCCCCCCTCTCTTTTTAACCCTTTGAGCCAGGAAACTACAGGGGATAGCCTGGGGAGCCGTCTTCCAGCTGCACTGTGAAGAGAAAATGGTGCCAGTGTGCTGAGGGAGATAGCACCGCCCCTTTTTCGGCGGACTTCTCCCGCTTTTTTATATTTATATCTGGCAGAGGATTTTACACATATATAGTCTTAATGACTATATTATGTGTTTATTTTGCCAGCAATGTACTTTTATTGCAGCCCAGGGCGTCCCCCCCCCCCCCCCAGTGCCCTGCACCCATCAGTGACCGGAGTGTGTGGTGTGCATGGGGAGCAATGGCGCACAGCTGCAGTGCTGTGCGCTACCTTGATGAAGACCGAAGTCTTCTGCCGCCGATTTCCAGGAACGTCTTCTTGCTTCTGGCTCTGTAAGGGGGACGGCGGTGCGGCTCCGGGACCGGACGACCGAGGCTGGGCCTGTGTTCGATCCCTCTGGAGCTAATTGTGTCCAGTAGCCTAGAAGCCCAAGCTAGCTGCAAACAGGTAGGTTCGCTTCTCTCCCCTTAGTCCCACGTAGCAGTGAGTCTGTTGCCAGCAGATCTCACTAAAAAATAAAAAACCTAAACTATACTTTCTTTTCTAGGAGCTCAGGAGAGCCCCTAGTGTGCATCCAGCTCGGCCGGCACAAGATTCTAACTGAGGTCTGGAGGAGGGTCATAGAGGGAGGAGCCAGTGCACACCAGGTAGTCCTAAAGCTTTCTTAGTTGTGCCCAGTCTCCTGCGGAGCCGCTATTCCCCATGGTCCTTACGGAGTTCCCAGCATCCACTTTTGCAGAACTCTGCAAAAGTGTTTGAACCCGACCAAGTAGCTGCTCGGCAAAGCAGTAATGCCGAGACCCCTCGGGCAGCCGCCCAAGAAGAGACCACCTTCCTTGTGGAATGGGCTTTTACTGATTTAGGCAGCGGCAATCCAGACGCAGAATGAGCCTGCTGAATCGTGTTACAGATCCAGCGAGCAATAGTTTGCTTTGAAGCAGGAGCACCCAGCTTGTTGGATGCATACAGGATAAACAGCGAGTCAGTTTTCTTGACTCCAGCCGTTCTGCCTACATAAATCTTCAAAGCCCTGACTACATCTAGTAACTTGGAATCCTCCAAGTCACGAGTAGCCACAGGCACCACAATAGGTTGGTTCAAATGAACAGATGACACCACCTTTGGCAGAAATTGCGGACGAGTCCGTAATTCTGCCCTGTCCATATGGAAAACCAGATAGGTTCTTTTACATGACAAAAGCTGCAACTTCTGACACACGCCTAGCAGAAGCTAAGGCCAATAGCATGACCACGTGAGATATTTTAACTCCACGGTCGTAAGCGGCTCAAACCAGTGAGATTTCAGGAAACGCAACACCACGTTAAGATCCCAAGGTGCCACTGGTGGCACAAAAGGGGGCTGAATATGCAGCACTCCCTTTACAAACGTCTGAACTTCAGCTATTTTTTTTTTTTTTTTGAAAGAAAATGGATAGGGTCGAAATCTGGACCTTAATGGACCCCAATTCTAGGCCCAAAGTCACTCCCGACTGTAGGAAGTGAAGGAAACGGCCCAGCTGGAATTCCTCTGTAGAGGCTTTCCTGGCCTCACACCCAGCAACATATTTTCGTCGTATACGGTGATAATGTTTAGCCGTCACGTCCTTCCTAGACTTTATCAGAGTAGGAATAACCTCATCCGGAATCCCTTTATTCTACTAGGATCCGGCGTCCAACCGCCATGGCGTCAAACGCAGCTGCGGTAAGTCTTGGAACATACAAGGTCCCTGCAGCAACAGATCCTGCCTTAGAGACAGAGGCCATGGGTCCTCTGTGAGCATTTCTTGCAGCTCTGGATACCAAGTCCTTCTTGGCCAATCCGGAACAATGAATATTGTTCTCACTCCTCTTTTCCTTATGATTCTCAGCACCTTGGGTAACAGAGGAAGAGGAGGAAACACAAACAGACTGGAACATCTACGGTGTCACCAGTGCGTCTACAGCTATCGCCTGAGAGTATCTTGTCCTGGCGTAATACCACTATCTTTTTGTTGAGGCGGGATGCCATCATGTCCACCTGTGGCAGTTCCCACCGACCTACAATCTGCGTGAAGACTTCTTGATGAAGTCCCCACTCTCCCGGGTGGAAGTCGTGCCTGCTGAGGAAGTCCACTTCCCAGTTGTCCACTCCCGAAATGAACACTGCTGACTATGCGCTTATGTGATTTTCCGCCAAGCGAAGAATTCTGGTGGCTTCTACCATCGCCACCCTGCTCCTTGTGCCGCCTTGGCGGTTTACATGAGCCACTGCGGTGATATTGTCTTACTGAATCAGAACCGGTTGGTCGCGAAGCAGGGTCTCCGCTTGACTTAGGGCGCTGTATATGGCCCTTAGTTTCAGGATATTGATGTGAAGGCAAGTCTCCTGCCTTGACCACAGTCCATGGAAATTTCTTCCCTGTGTGACTGCCCCTCACCCTCAGAGGCTTGCATCCGTGGTCACTAGGACCCAGTCCTGAATGCCGAAACTGCGACCTTCGAGAAGGTGAGCACTCTGCAGCCACCACAGTAGAGACACCCTAGCTCTGGGGGATAGGTATGATGCCACCCTCCTTCCCAGGACTCGAGTGCAGTGATGCACTGACACCTGTTTTGGTTTTAATAGATTCCTGACCAGTGTCACAAGCTCCTGAGCTCTCTCTATCGGGAGATAAACCCTTTTCTGGTCCGTGTCTAGGATCATGCCTAGGAGAGGCAGATGAGCTGTAAGAACCCACTGCGACTTTGGAATATATAGAATCCAGCCGTGCTGCCGTTACACTTCCAGAGAAAGTGATACGCTGTTCAGCAACTGCTCTCTTGATCTCGCTTTTATGAGGAGATTGTCCAAGTACGTGATAATAGTGACACCTTGCTTCCGCAGGAGCACCATCATTTCCTCCATTACCTTGGTGAATATTCTCAAGGCCGTGGAGAGACCAAACGGCAACGTCTGAAATTGGTAATGACAATCCCGTACCGCAATTCTGAGGTACGCCTGATGAGGTGGATAAATGGGGACATGAAGGTATGCATCCTTTATGTCCCAAGTCACCATAAAATCTCCCCCTTTTCAGGCTTGCAATGACCGCTCTTAGCGATTCCATCTTGAACTTGAACCTATTCAGGTATATGTTCAGGGATTTTAAATTCAATATGGGTCTGACCGAACCATCTGGTTTCGGGACTACAACATGGTCGAATAATAACCCCCTCCTTGCTGAAGGAGGGGAACCTTGACCACCACCTGTTGAAGATACAATTTGTGAATTGCAGTTAACACTGTTTCCCTCTCGTGGGGGGAAGCCGGCAGGGCCGTCGGTGAGGGGGCAACTTCTCAAAGTCCAGCTTGTATCCCTGAGACACAATATCTATAGCCCAGGGATCTAACAGGGAGTGAACCCACTTGTGGCTGAACTTACGAAGGCGTGCCCCCACCGGGCCTAGCTCCGCCTGTGGAGCCCCAGCGACATGCGGTGGATTTTTGCAGAGGCCGGGGAGGACTTCTGTTCCTGGGAACTAGCTGTGTTGTGCAGCTTCTTTCCTCAGCCCCTGCCTCTGGCAAGAAAGGACGCACCTCGGACTTTGTTTCTTTATTCGAAAGGCTGCATTTGATAATGTCGTGCTTTCCTAGGCTGTGCAGGAATATAAGGCAAAATATCAGAATTACCAGCTATAGCTGTGGAGACCAGGTCTGAGAACCCTTCTCCCCTCAATCCTCAGCCTTCCATATCCCTCTTAAGTCGGCATCATCTATCCAGTGCATATTCTACAGGACACGTCAAGCAGAAATCAACATAGCTTTGACTATAGGACCCAGTATACGCATGTCCCTTTGGGCATGTTTTATATATACATATCTCTTAAGACAGCATCTTTAATATATATATATATATATATATATATATATACACACATACACACACACACACACTAGGGTCTCAATCTCTGCTGATAAGGTACCTGTCCACACTGCCACAGCGCTATAAACCCATGCCGACACAATTGCCGGTCTGAGTAGTGTACCAGAATGTGCACGCTATCTGCAGGATCCCTAAGAATAGCTAGGGCTACCTTCTGGGCAAACGTGACACCCTAGGGGAAGATTCCCATCACATCCTGGCCCTAGTGGGGAAAGGATACTGCCTGAGAATTCTTTGTGGGAAGATGCAGTCTCTTGTCTGGAGATTCCCGCTCTTTTTCATCATGAGAGGAGGGAAATTTACCTCAGCTTTCTTCCCCTTAACATGTGTACCCTTGTGTCAGGGACAAATGAGTCATCAGTGATATGCAAATCATCTTTTATTACAATAATCATATATTGAATAATTTTCTGCCATTCTGGCTGTAATTTTGCATTATCGTAGTCGACACTGGAGTCAATCTCCGTGTCGATATCAGTGTTTATTATTTTGGATAGTGAGCATTGTGAGACTCTGCAAGTCTCTGTGCCATAGGGACAGACATGTGTAGATTACCTGTCTGTTCTCTAATCTTTTGTGTAATAAATTCACCTTAGCACTTACACATATCCAAACAGGTGTCGGCGTTGTCGACGGAGACACCCTATCTCACACAAAATCTATCTCCTCCTTAGGGGAGCCTTTTACCTCAGACATGTCGACACACACGTACAGACACATTACACACACAGGGGATGCTCTATTTGAAGACCGTTCCCTCACAAGGCCCTTTGGAGAGACAGAGAGAGAGAGTATGCCAGCACACACCCCAGCGCTATATGACCCAGGAATCACACAGTAACTTAGTGTTAACCCAGTAGCTGCTGTATATATTGTTTTTACGCCAATTTTATGTGCCCCCCTCTCTTTTTCACCCTCTCCATCGTGCTTCTGCAGGGGAGAGCCTGGGGAGCTTCCTCTCGGCGGAGCTGTGGAGAGAAAATGGCGCTGGTGACTGCTGAGGAAGAAGGCCCCGCCCCCCCAGCGGCGGGCTGCTGTCCCGCGATTTTGTGTAAAAATAATGGCGGGGGCTCATGCATATAACAGTGTCCAACTGTATATATGCTGCTTTTGCTAGGAGGTACTTAATTGCTGCCCAGGGCGCCCCCCCTGCGCCCTGCACCCTACAGTGACCGGAGTGTGTGGGTGTAGTGCGGGCGCAATGGCGCACAGCTGCAGTGCTGTGCGCTACCTCGTATGAAGACAGGAGTCTTCTGCCGCCGATTTTGACGTCTTCTTGCTTCAACCCGCCGGCTTCTGTCTTCTGGCTCTGCGAGGGGGACGGCGGCGTGGCTCCGGGAACGGACGACAAGGTCAGGTCCTGTGTTCGATCCCCCTGGAGCTAATGGTGTCCAGTAGCCTAAGAAGCGCAACCTAGCCGCAGTTAGTAGGTTTGCTTTTCTCCCCTCAGTCCCACGTAGCAGAGTCTGTTGCCAGCAGAAGCTCTCTGAAAATAAAAAACCTAACTAAAATACTTTCTTATTAGCAAACTCAGGAGAGCTCACTAAAATGCACCCAGCTCTGTCCGGGCACAGATTCTGAGGTCTGGAGGAGGGACATAGAGGGAGGAGCCAGTGCACACCAGTAGTACTAAATATTTCTTAGAGTGCCCAGTCTCCTGCGGAGCCCGTCTATTCCCCATGGTCCTTACGGAGTCCCCAGCATCCACTAGGACGTTAGAGAAATACAGGGAGATTCAGCCCACCGTTCCCAGAGACCTGTAGAGTTCAGATATGGCTGCCCAGTGTCTCTACATGATGGAAAGTGCAGCCCAGGGCTGGGAGAGAACAGTGGAATGGCGCCCAGGGCTGGAGAAGAGCACTGACCTCCTCGGTGTTGAAATTCACCACTGCTTCTCCTGGCCAGCAAGGGTCTCCAACGCTAGTGTACATTATAGCCCTGGTGGTCTAGTGTGGCATCAGGAACACTTAATGGTCCGGGAACTCATCAGCGCCACCCGCTGTCTCTCGGGACTGGCGGTATATGGACTGAGCTATATGCGAGTCCCGCAAACAGGAACCCACCTTACCTGTCCCCTAGCATTATCAAGTTGCAGTCATGGGAGCCCACGTGCCTCTGCTAGTGGAAGTTGTTGCCAGGGGTCCCCCCAAAATCGGACAAAAAATAGTGTTTCTAATCGTGATTAGGTATACTATTCAGGCGCAAATATTTTTTTTTTTTTAATCACTTAATAAAGAAATAATGAAAATGAATAAAGACACCTTTTAGGACAATTGATGTGCAGCTCCCAATAGATAATCTGCAGTTATCGATAAAGTTGCCAATACAATAAAAGAAAGAGTGCAAGTAATAAAAATAGAAAACACATTTAAATTTAATTTAAAAAATTGAAAGCATCTAATGATGACCAAAATAAAAAATGTATATGGATTGTAAAAGTGCTATAAGGTGCAGTCCCGCTAATTTGCAAAGTATAAATTCATTATGCAAAATTCAGTTCCAGCTGGCCAGCTTATAGTAGGAATCACAGTTAAAAAGTATGTAAGTTATAATAGATCTCATTAGGATATTTTCAATACTGCTCAATATCCCAATGAGATCTTTAATTGTATATTTTCATTAAAGCATACAATGAGTACTTGCAACAATTTAAAACACATCAACATCTATATCTAGTAACGAAGTGGCAGCAGTGATATTCGGACTATTAAATCATCTGGGGAGCAGGAGCACGCAGCCATTAGGGGCTGAGACCAATATAGAGACACCCATGATATATATCAAGCTATGATGATATAGTCAATAAAGCACTAATGTCCCGGAGCAAACCATATATTTGAATTAACCCATATAGGAAAGAACGTGATTATTCCTACACAAAGTATAATATGGTAGGGGGTGTTTGAAGACAGAGAGCACCAGGAATCCTGGAAGATTTATAATAGTGAGTTACTCGGGAATGCTGTACTCCTATTGAGTATATGTTATCCAAGGGAATACTACCCATAAGAATATAGCACCTCGATAAAACATAAGTGTATTTGAATTAGCATTTACAATAATTTGAAAACACACCACCACATATATTCATTAACCAAGCCAAGTAACACCAATATATACACCTGGCGCTGTCACAGAGTGAGAGCAGCTGATCTCGGGGAACTGATCCCAATTTCCCCAAAATGTAAAAAACCAAACAACCAAATAAGACAGCGCTTCTCACTTTGTATGAATTAACTTTCTTTTACTTTTAAATATACACAATTAATACAGTAAGATACCGGCCAGTATCAATATACACATAATATTAAAAAATACAATGAAAACCAATTGTTTAAAGTAATTCCGAAAACTAAGGAATTTTATTTAAAGCGCATTGGTATTATCAGATTACCATCCATATATATTATGGCATAATCCCAATGAAGCTCTAAACAATCAGTTTGACTAGACTTTCATTTTCAAAACAATTTTTAACCATACACAATCTGATTGTTAGACCCACGTCTAACTAATTCAAGGTGTTAATCAAGCAAGCAGCAGATGGTTACTAATAAAAGTCCGCATATGCAAGGAATAAGATGTGGTTTTTAGCCAGAAATGAGTCTCCAAACGCGTTTCTCCGCCTACCCTCCGGTCTCAGCGGCTTCCTCAGTGAGGAAGCCGCTGAGACCGGTGGGTAGGCGGAGAAACGCGTTTGAAGACTCATTTCTGGCTAAAAACCACATCTTATTACCTATAGCATCACTGAAGATCCAGCTGCTGGTAATACGGAGGAGAGGCACCTGCAAAGAACACGCTGCACAGGTCTTCCATTATCCACTATAATCCTTGGATGAGGCTGCAATGCCCACAACATAATTAGGAGAGGTACAAATCTGGGTACATAGCTTATTGTACTCTAAAGTGGATTTGGGACTGTAGTGTTCAATTTGCCATTCATTCAACTGTTTTGGGACTAGCTGATCTTAAATGCCAGCATATTACTAACAACCTACAAAGTATACTAAAAAACTGCCTATTAGTATGGATGGATTCTAAAGCAATTATCTCTGCTTTCAAATCACTCGTTTGCTTGACATCTGATTCCTTGCATATGCGGACTTTTATTAGTAACCATCTGCTGCTTGCTTAATCACTCGCCTGTTTTAACATCTGATTCCTTGCATGTGCGGACTATATTATTAACCATCTGCTGCTTGCTTGATTAACACCTTGAATTAGTTAGATGTGGGTCTAACAATCAGATTGTGTATGGTTAAAAATTGTTTTGAAAATGAAAGTCTAGTCAAACTGATTGTTTGTTTAGAGCTTCATTGGGATTATGCCATAATATATATGGATGGTAATCTGATAATACCAATGCGCTTTAAATAAAAATTCCTTAGTTTTCGGAATTACTTTAAACAATTGTTTTTATTGTATTTTTTAATATTATGTGTATATTGATACTGGCCGGTATCTTACTGTATTAATTGTGTATATTTAAAAGTAAAAGAAAGTTAATTCATACAAAGTGAGAAGCGCTGTCTTATTTGGTTGTTTGGTTTATTCATTAACCAAGTGGTAACAGTGATACCTGCACCACTAAAATTATTTGGGGCTCAGTGAACAATACACCTGTATTAACCGACAAGGGATAAAACGTAATTACTCTTACCTATTAACCAACATGGTAGTGGGTGTTCTACTGCAGTAATTACCAAAATCACAGGAGGGTTTATAATAGTGGAATACTCAGGACCACTGCGACTATTGAGCACAGGTAACTCTGGGGAACATAACCCATAAGTTTATAGCGTCTCAACAGAGACAGATCAATACTCTTGTGAATTTAATGACTAATATGGGATACAATAGAACATGAGCAAGAAGTGACCACAATGATGATCAACCTACCCGAATAGGTACACAATAGATTGGATACTACTCCTTTGATCTAAATATTATTTAGAAATTGATATATTGATAAAATATCATCCATTGACATCTAGTGCGCAGAACATATTTTAACCACAGATTTCTATCTTTTCACTATCTCTATCTTTTTTTTTTTTTTTTTTTTATATATTCGCTGATTTTATTACCTAACTGATGAATTGAAAGTTATATTTTAATATTGTTTGTAACAGTGCATCACTATAAGGCAACTTGAATCTCTATCTTCTACTGTACCCATTTTGTCTGTGATAGCACTCCCCTAATGTGTTAAGTAGATATTTCTTTCAATACGGAATAATGGGGGCTCTCACATTGATATAGACACACCTGTGCGACTTATATCTATATAGCACATACCCAAAGTTAACCCTGTGGAGAACATGGACCCCGAAGAAGAGATTGAAAAAATAGAAGGTACACTATACTTAGACTTCAGCATAACATAATGTAAACCCTCAAGTGGAATATGGCTCAAGTGGAATATGGCTCAAGTGGAATATGGCAAGTAGCCAGTGGAGTACATCCCTACAGCAGTAAACCAAGTAATTGTGCATCAATTTATACAAACCTTCTACAGAAAAGATCAGATCTGCAACTGTATCATGATGCCAGTGTAGGGTAGAATAAGTATATTCTTTTCGGCAGTTGAATTTTCTCCTACAAAGAATAGGCAACAACTGTGCATAAATAAACATATAACATTATTACAAATATTTGACATCTATGTACTACAGTAGTGATAAAAACGTCACATTATGTGTCAAGGCTTAAGGCAAACAAATCTAAAATTTCCTGAGTGTGTAATTAGTATTCATAACAGCTTTTCTTATTGCCACATATAATAGGAGAAACAAAATATCAAGATTGCAGCCGTCATCCATTTGTTTACAGCTCTCCTAGCAGTCTCGCAACATACTGGAAAGTACCAGAACGTTTAAGACCGTCACCACAGCTTAACTGCTACTGCACTTGATTATGTTATATCATGCATAGAAAGACCAATCAAGGTTTCGTTTCCATTATAACCTTATTTGGCAACTCGTATCCATGCTTTGTCTAGTTTTTGCTATATAAGTGATCCCGACAGCCTGAATCCCGGTGGCGAGCGCAGCGTCCCCTTGCGAGCCGTGAACACCAAAACAAAAAAATGCAAACACACCCTTTTATAGACACCAACTATAAAATAAACACATATAATGTATATATACACACACATATATATATATATATATATATATATGTAGAATACAATGTTTCAGTGCCAATTTTAATTAAGCATTTTCTGCCTTATTAAAATCGGCATTGAAACGTTGTATTCTACACTGCCTAGCCGAGTCTCATTGTGTGAGACACCTGGAGTGCCACGTCTGCTGTTTGTCTGTGTCCTTGAATACGGAGGCAACCGGTGCAGAGCATGTGGATAAAGGAGAGCCGGTTCATATGCATTATTATGTTACAGCCTTATTTCAAAATGGAAAATTTATTTTTTCCCTTCAAAATTCTACACACAATACCCCATAATGACAACGCGAAAAGTTTGAGATTTTTTGCAAATTGAAAAATAAAAAACTAAGAAATCACATGTATGTATGTATTCACAGACTTTCCCGTGAAGCTCAAAATTGAGCTCAGGTGCCTCCCGTTTCCACTGATCATCCTTGAGATGTCTCTTCAGCTTAATTGGAGAACACATGTGGTAAATTCAGTTGATTGGACATGATTTGGAAAGGCACACACCAATCTATACAAGGTCCCACATTTGACAGTGCATGTCTGAGCACATACCAATCATGAAGTGAAAGGAATTGTCTGTAGACCTCCGAGACAGGTACAAAAAAATATCTACTGCTTTGAAGGTCCCAATCAGCACAGTGGCCTCCATCACCTCTGCAGCAATGCACCAATCAGGCCTGTATGGTAGAGTTGCCAGACGGAAGCCACACCTTAGTAAATAGCACATGGCAGCACGCCTGAAGTTTGCTGAAATGCACCTGAAGGACTCTCAGACCATGAGAAAAAAAACTCTCTGATCTGATGAGACACAGATTGAACTCTTTTGTGTGAATGCCAGGCATCATGTTTGGAGAAAACTAGGCACCGCTCATCACCAGGTCAATACCATCCCTACAGTGAAGCATTGTGGTGGGGATGTTTTTCAGCGTCAGGAGCTGGGAGACTAGTCAGGGTAGAGGTAAAGATGAATGCAGCAATGTACAAACACAACCTGGATGAAAACCTGTTCCAGAGCGCTCTTGACCTCAGACTGGGGTGAAGGGTTCATCTATCAGCTGGACAACGACCCTAAGTACACAGCCAAGATATCAAAGGACTGGCTTCAGGACAACTCTGTCCTTGAGTGGCCCAGCCAGAGCCCAGACTTGAATCCGATTGAACATCTCTGGAGAGATCTGAAAATGGCTGTGCACCGACGCTGCCCATCCAACCTGATGGAGCTTGAGAGGTGCTGCAGAGAGGAATGGGCGAAACTGCCCAAAGATAGGTGTGCCAAGCTTGTGACATCATATTCAAAAAGATGTCAGGCTGTAATTGCTGTCAAAGATGCATCAAGAAAGTATTCAGCAAAGGCTGTGAATACTTATGTACATGTGATTTCTTCATTTTTTATTTTTAATAAATATGCAAAAATCTCAAAAAAACAGAGGGAAGCAACGCTAACTATAGAAGGATAGCAACGCTAACCAAACATGGAACAGGGAAAGCAATAGCAAAACCAACCAAGAACACTTACAACTAGGAGAGCAGTAAAACGATGCACAGAGGCGGGTGCCCAGTATCCACTATTGACTACAAGAAAAGGAATTACCTGTAGGTATTAAATTCCAATTTATCCAACGTCCTAATGGATACTGGGGAATAGTATATTACCATGGGGATGTCCCAAAGCTCCCAGAACGACTGGGAGAATGCCGAGACCCCTGCAAAACCGCATTACCAAACTGAAGGTCATCCTTGGCCAAGGAGTCAAACCTGTAGAACTTAACAAACGTGTTCACACCAGACCAAGTTGCTGCACGGCAAAATTGTAAAACCGAGCCGCCCAGGAAGAACATACGGACCTTGTGGAGTGGGCCTGAACCAAACTCGGCAGCGGCAGAGCAGACGAATTATAGGCTTGTTGGGCAGTCAAATTGAGTTAACAAGCAATGGACTGCTTGGAGGCAGGACGACCAATTTTTGTAGCATCATAAAAGGATGAAAAGCGAGTCAGACATCCTGTGACGAGCAGTCCTTTGACTGTAAATCCTCAAAGCCCTCACAACATCCAGGAACTTTGGAGCAACTGAAGTGTTGGATAAAACTGGAACCACAATTGGTTAATTAACATAAAAAGCCTATAAAACTTTCGTCAAAAACTGTGGGCGAGTTCGGAGCTTCGCCCTATCCTTAAGAAACACCAAGTAGGGGCACTTACAGGACAAAGCCCCCATTTCCGACACTCGCCAAGCCAAAGCAGTAACATAACAGTCTTTCACATTAGGTTTTTTAAATCAACCCTATGTAAGGTTGGATTGGAGAAAGTTCAATACCACATTGAGGTCCCACGTAGCAGTGGGAGGAACAAAGGGTGGTTGAATGTGATACACCCCCTTTAAAAAAGGTCTGTACTTCAGGAAGTACCACCAGTTGTTTCTGGAAGAAGAAAGAGCGTCGCAATCTGAACCTTAATGGAGCCAAACCGTAGGCCCTTATCCACTCCTGCTTGCAGGAACAGAAGAAAATGGCCCAGACGAAACTCCACAGGAAAACATTTTCGACCCTCACACCAAAAAAAAATAGGATTTTAATACCTACCGGTAAATCCTTTTCTCTTAGTCCCTGGAGGATGCTGGGGACACCATAAGAACCATGGAATATAGACTGGATCCGCAGGAGACAAGGGTACTTTAAGACTTTGAAAGGGTGTGAACTGGCTCCTCCCTCTATGCCCCTCCACCAAACTCGTTATAGGAACTGTGCCCAGTGAGACGGACATTTTGAGGAAAGGATTTATTGTTAACTAAGGTGGGACACATACAACATGGCATTTAACAGAAACTCCAGTCAACGGCATGAACAACGTCAGCAACAGGCTGACCATAATGTAACACAACCCGTGTGTAAACATAACTAACAACTGCTGATAGAGTCCGCACTGGGACGGCCGCCCAGCATCCTCTACGGACTAAGAGAAAATGATTTACCGGTAGGTATTAAAATCCTATTTACTCATACGTCCTAGAGGATGCTGGGGACACCATAAGAACCATGGGGTTTATACCAAAGCTCTACAAAGGGCAGGAGAGTGCGGATGACTCTGCAGCACAGATTGACCAAACATGAGGTCCTCATCAGCCAGGGTATCAAACTTGTAAAATTTCTCAAAAGTGTTTGAACCCGACCAAGTAGCTGCTCGGCAGAGTTGTAATGCCGAGACTCCGCGGGCAGCCGCCCAGGATGAGCCCACTTTTCTGGTAGAGTGGGCCTTCACTGATTTCGGTAACGGCAATCCAGCCGTAGAATGAGCATGCTGATCCAGCGCGCAATACTCAACAGAAATTGTTGACGAGTCCTCAACTCCGTTCTATCTTCATGGAAGATTAAATAAGGACTCTTCTGAGACAAAGCCGCTAACTCAGACACCCGCCTTGCGGATGCTAAGGCCAATAGCATGACCACTTTCCAAGTGAGAAATTTCAACTCAACCTTCTGTAAAGGTTCAAACCAATGTGATTGAAGAAAATGCAACACCACATTAAGATCCCATGGTGCCCCTGGGGGAACAAATGGAGGTTGGATGTACAAAACTCCTTTCACAAAAGTCTGAATTTCTGGAAAGGAGGCCAACTGTTTTTGAAAGAAAACAGATAAGGCCGAAATTTGTACTTTAATCGAGCCTAACTTTAGGCCCGCATCCGCACCTGCTTGCAGGAAATGGAGAAAACGCCCTAGTTGAAATTCTTCCGTAGGAGCCTCCTTGGATTCACACCAAGACAAATTTTCTCCAAATACGGTGATAACGTTTAGACGTTACTCCTTTTCTAGCCCGAAGAAGTGTGAGAATAACTTCACTGGGAATACCCTTTCGGCCTAGGATCCGGCGTTCAACCGCCAAGCCGTCAAACGTAGCCGCGGTAAGTCGTGGTATATGTGCGGCCCCTGCTGTAACAGATCCTCTCGTAGATGAAGAGGCCAGGGATCTCTTATGAGTAATTCCTGAAGATCTGGATACCAAGTCCTCCTTGGCCTGTGTGGGGCAATGATGATCGCCTGAACCTGTGTTCTTCTTATGATCGTTAGCACCTTTGGAATGAGTGGAAGCGGA
The DNA here is from genome assembly GCF_028390025.1 of Pseudophryne corroboree. Taxonomy (NCBI): domain Eukaryota; kingdom Metazoa; phylum Chordata; class Amphibia; order Anura; family Myobatrachidae; genus Pseudophryne; species Pseudophryne corroboree. The sequence continues at coordinate 257,757,727 of NC_086450.1, forward strand.
GGAAACGCGTGCACCGACTGAAACACCCATGGTGTTACCAGCGCGTCCACAGCTATTGCTTGAGGGTCCCTCGACCTGGAACAATATCTCTGAAGTTTCTTGTTTAGGCGAGACGCCATCATGTCTATTTGAGGAATTCCCCAAAGACTTGTCACTTCTGTGAAGACCTCTTGATGAAGACCCCACTCTCCTGGATGGAGATCGTGTCTGATGAGGAAGTCTGCTTCCCAGTTGTCCACTCCTGGAATGAAGATTGCTGACAGGGCGCTTGTATGTCTTTCCGCCCAGCGGAGAACTTTTGTGGCCTCTGCCATTGCCACCCTGCTCTTTGTTCCGCCCTGGCGGTTTATGTGCACTACTGCTGTTATATTGTCCAATTGTATTAGGATGGGCCGGTTGCGAAGAAGACGTTCCGCTTGAAGAAGGCCATTGTAAATGGCTCTTAACTCCAGAACGTTTATGTGTAGACAAATTTCCTGGCTTGACCATTTTCCCTGGAAGGTTTCCCCCTGTGTGACTGCTCCCCAGCCTCGGAGACTCGCATCTGTGGTTACTAGGATCCAGTCCTGGATCCTGAACCTGCATCCTTCCGGGAGGTGAGAGCTGTGCAGCCACCACAGGAGTGAGATTCTGGTCTTGGAGGATAGGATTATTTTCCGGTGGATGTGCAGATGGAATCCGGACCACTTGTCCAATAGGTCCCACTGAAACACTCTGGCATAGAATCTGCCAAACTGAATGGCCTCGTAGGCCGCCACCATCTTTCCCAGCAACTGAGCGCATTGATGAATTGATTACTCTCGCTAATTTCAGAATTTGTTTGACCAAACTCTGAATTTCCAGAGCCTTCTCTTCTGGAAGAAAAACTCTCTGTAATTCCGTGTCCAGAATCATTTGATTCTGGACACGGCTACTTGCCTACGAAGGAGAACCATCATTTCCACCATTACCTTGGTGAAAATCCTCGGAGCCGTGGACAGACCAAACGCCAAACGGCAACGTCTACGTCTGAAATTGGTAATGACAATCCTGAGTAGCAAACCTCAGGTAAGCCTGATACGGAGGATATATGGGGATGTGCAAGTAGGCATCCTTTATGTCGACCGACACCGTGAAATCCCCTTCCTCGAGACTAGAGCTCACTGCTCGGAGAGATTACATCTTGAATTTGAATTTTCTTAGGTAAAGATTGAGGGACTTTAGGTTCAGAATTGGTCTGACCGAGCCATCCGGCTTCGGAACCACAAACAGGCTTGAATAAAAGCCTTCTCCCTGTTGTGCCGGGGGAACCCTGACAATGACATGATTCAGACACAACTTCTGTATTGCATCGCATACTACCTCCCTGTGCGGAAGAGAAGCTGGTAAGGCTGATTTGAAAAAAACATCAAGGGGGGACGTCTTGACACTCCAGCTTGTACCCCTGGGACACTATTTCTAAAATCCACGGGTCTTGGGCCGAACGAGCCCAGAATTGCCTGAAGAGCTTGAGACATGCCCCCACCGGTGCGGACTCCTGCAGAGGAGCCCCAGCGTCATGCGGTAGATTTGGCAGAAGCCGGGGAGGAATTCTGCTCCTGAGAACCTGCCACGGCCTGAAATCTTTTACCTTTTCCTCTTCCTCTATTAGCAAGGAAGGAATAACCTCGGCCTTTTTTGTATTTATTTGGCCGAAAGGACTACATATGCAAGTGGTGAGCTTTCTTTTGTTGTGGAGGAACATAAGGCAAAAATGACGACTTACCCGCGGTAGCCGTAGATACCAACTCAGCGAGACCTTCACTAAACAATACACCACCTTTAAACGGTAGAGACTCCATAGCTTTCTTAGAGTCAGCATCAGCATTCCATTGATGAATCCACAATGCTCTCCTAGCTGAGACTGCCATGGCATTGGCCCTTGATCCCAAGAGGCCAATATCTCTTGCCGCCTCCTTTAGGTAGGCTGCAGCGTCCCTGATATAACCCTGCATTAAAAGGATGGTATCGCTATCCAGGGTATCTATATCAGATGACAAGTTATCTGCCCACTTTTCGACAGCACTACTCACCAACGCAAATGCAATAGCTGGTCTGAGTAGTGTACCTGTGGTGATGTAAATGGATTTTAGCTTATTTTCCTTTCTACGATCCGCAGGATCCTTAAGGGCTGCTGTGTCAGGAGACAGTAAAGCCACCTTTTTAGACAACCGTGATAGCGCCTTGTCCACAATGGGAGGTGACTCCCACTTTCCTCTATCCCCAGAGGGGAACGGATAAGTCATTTGAATCCTTTTGGGAATCAGAAACTTTTTGTCAGGATTTTCCCACATTTTTTCAAAAAGGGCATTCAGTTCATGGGGGGGGGGGAGTAAACGTTACCTCAGGTTTCTTTCCCTTAAACATACAGACCTTAGTATCAGGAACAGCAGGGTCCTCGGAGATGTGCAACACGTCTTTTATTGCCACAATCATGTACTGAATGCTCTTTGCCAATTTTGGGTCTAATCTGGAATCACTATAGTCGACACTGGAGTCAGTGTCTGTGTCGGTATCTGTGTCTGCTAACTGAGCAAACGAACGTTTATGTGACCCCGAGGGGGTCTGGGCCTGTGATAACACATCCTCCACCGATTTTTTCCATACCTGGTTCTGTGACTCAAATTTATCTAATCTCTTATTAAAAAGAGCCACATTAGCATTCAAAGCATTCAACACATTAACCCAGTCAGGAGTCGGCGGTGCTGACAGGGTCACTCCCACAGCCGTTTCTGCACCCAATACAGTCTCCTCCTGGGAAGAGCACTCCGCCTCAGACATGCCGACACACCTGTACAGACACACTGGGCCAAAAGGGGGACAGACCCACAGTAAAGCCTGTCAGAGAAACAGAGGGAGTTTGCCAGCTCACAACCCAGCGCCTGACCCAGTTCTGAAACCTTATTATATAATGCCTCAGACCCTGTAGCGCTTTATAATAACTTATTTAAGCACCAAATTTGCTGTGCCCTCCCCCGTTTGCACCCTGTTACTTGTTATAGCAGTGGTGAGGAAGGACCAGCGTCTCCGCAGCTCTGGAGAGAAAATGGCGCCGATGAGAGCTGAGAGGGCTAAGCACCGCCCCCCTTCATGGCGCGCTTCAGCCCGCTATTTTTTAAACTAATAATGCTGGCGGGGGTAAGAATTTAGTGCCAAAGCACTCCCAATTCATTTTGCCAGCCTGAAAAGAGGATTTTTATACTGCCCAGGGACTGGTTTACGAGACTTACCATGAGCTCCACTAGTAGCATTGGAGGCACCTCTGCCTCTGAATCTGGCCAAACTATAGGACTGCAGAGTGGGACCAGTGTACGGACGCCTGGCAGGTGGTGGGACAGACGGTAGATATGTAGATTTACCTGCAATTGCCTGAGATATCAACTTGTTCAGTTCTTCACCAAACAAGGCATCACCTGTAAAAGGAATGTTTTCAACCCCTTTTTTTTTTGAATCGGCATCCGCTGACCATTGACGTAACAACGCGGCTCTGCGAGCCAATACTGCCATATTAGTGGTACGGCCGTTAATGATAAGGGGGTCATTCAGATCTGGTCGCATGCAGGCCGATTTTTTGCACTGCTGCGACCAGATAATCGCCTACAGGGGAGGGGGTATTTGCTGTGCAGGGGTGCGTTCGGCTGTGCATTGAGCTGCACAAACAAACGTTTGTGCAGTTTATACACAACTCATGACTTACTCAGCCACTGCGACGGTCCGGGCCGATGCGGACGTCAGGAATCCTCCTCCACGCCTGCGTTTTACCAGACACTCCCTGAAAACGGTGAGTTGCTGAACAAGAACGTATTTTTCCTGTCAATCTTCAAGCGATCGCCGGTGCAATCACTTTCTTCGTTAGTTCTGTCGCTGCCCGGCGATCCCCATCGCCGGCAGCCGACACTGCTGTGCATGCGCTGTTCAGACCCGACCACGCGGCAGCGAAAAAGGCAGCTCGATTTCGGATCTTAATAACCCCCCAAGTTCCTTAACAGCCTCACTCAAAGATTGCAGCATCTTGGATGTGTTGCAGTAATGTAACGATAGCATCCTGAGGTAGTATAAACAACCCTTTCAGAATATCATCTGACCATTTTCCCAAGGCTCTAGAAATCCAGCCGCATACTATGGTAGGGTGTTGGGCTACACCTGTAGCAGTATAAATTGATTTAAGAGTAGTTTCAATTTTGCAATCAGCTAGATCTTTAAGGGAAACAACCCCTGGTACAGGTAAATCAATCTTACGTGACAGCGTGAATTTAATACCCGTTAAGGGTTAATACATTTCTTGTCAGGATATATCTATAAATGAGGACCTCAACACACGGGGACAGGGAATTATCCTCGTCCACCTCAGCCCCTCCTTCCTCAAACTCTGGTATTTCAGAATCAGTCAGAGTGCAAACGTTGTGGGAGTGTGCATTTGTGAGAAACCAACAGGGGGGGCTGGGGAGCCTGCCTGTGGTCTGCAGCAACAACCATAGACGCGTCTATAGTTTGTTTCAGGGCTTCTCTTTCATGCTTAGCCGTAGCTAACTCTGAATATTTGAAATCATAGTCTTAAATGATTGCATCAACTCAGGTTCCTGCACATTATCTAGCTTGTGAAGGAATTAAGCATTGAATACACATAAGAGAACCCTGTGTGTGAGTAAGGTGTAAACCTAGCCTTGCATAAAGTACACACAGACTTATTTGCAGACATGCTTGAGTAGAAATTACACAGATTAATATGAAAAACAGAGCAGTATTAGGGAGATATGCACAATAACCCAGACTAACCTGAACGGAGTGACACAGAGGGGTGGTCTTCAGTATGCCGGCGGTCGGGCTCCCAGCGACCAGCATACCGGCGCCGGGAGCCCGACAGCCGGCATACGACAATTATTCTCCCTCGTGGGGGTCCACGACCCCCCTGGAGGGAGAATAAAAGTGTGGCGTGCGTAGCGCGCCACCGTGCCCGTAGCGTGGCGAGCGCAGCGAGGTTGCAAGGGGCTCATTTGCGCTTGCCACACTGTTGGTAAGCCGGCAGCCGGCCTCCCGGCGCCGGTATGCTGGTCGCCGGGAGGCCGGCCGCCGGCAGATCGTAGTGAACCCACACAGAGAGATATGGGGACCAGCAAAATACACCACAGACTGAGTAGCGCTCCGCTAGGTGTACTTATGTGTAATTTTGCACACAGTGGTAGAATCGATATTTATGAGCTCCCCCCCCTCACTATAACCCCCTGGTACCAGTTACAGTGGTGATTCAGTGGATCTTGGAGGAGCTGTCCCCGTGTGCAGCTTGTTAGCAGCAGCAGCAGAAGCTGGAAATGGCGGTTTGCCTCTGGTCCCGCTCTCCGGGAAGCCATGCCCCCATAATGGCGAGCGGTCCCTTTACATTTTTTTTTTTATACTGGCCATCTCTAGAAATTAAAAATGAGTGCCTGCACCAGTGGGCACCGCTGGCCAGAGCCGGCTAAACACTGTCCATTCATGCAACCATTGTAACCGGGGACCGGTTGTAACACTCACCACACCACGTCGACTTCGGCATCTGCTAAGGGGTGGCAGCATGCTACCGGCAAGGGCTCACACTCTAAGTGTGTGAGAAACCTCACCTCAGGAGCTCAGTATTCTGTCAGCTGGGATTACGAACCATTAACCCCCCCCTGTGTGGAAAAACACACTACAGGCTGATACAACTTTGATGTAATGTCCTTAAAACAAGTCAGAATGATGCTCAGTAGTGTGTGTGGCCTCCACGTGCCTGCATGACCTCCTTACAACGCCTGGGCATGCTCCTGAGGAGGTGGCAGATGGTCTCCTGAGGGATTTCCTCCCAGACCTGGACTAAAGCATCCGCCAAGTCCTGGACAGTCTGTGGTGCAACATGGCGTTGGTGGATGGAGCGAGACATGATGTCCCAGATGTGCTCAATTGGATTCAAGTCTGCGGAACGGGTGGGCCAGTCCATAGAATCAATGCCTTTGTCTTGCAGGAACTGCTGACACACTCCAGCCACATGAGGTCTAGCATTGTCTTGCATTAGGAGGAACCCAGGGCCAACCGCACCAGCATATGGTCTCACAAGGGGTCTGAGGATCTCATCTTGGTACCTAATGGCAGTCAGGCTACCTCTGGCGAGAACATGGAGGGCTGTGCGGCCCCCCAAAGAAATGCCACCCCACACCATTACTGACCCACTGCCAAACCGGTCATGCTGGAGGATGTTGCAGGCAGCAGAACGTTCTCCTTGGCGTCTCCAGACTCTGTCACATGTGCTCAGTGAGAACCTGCTTTCATCTGTGAAGAGCAGAGGGCGCCAGTGGCGAATTTGCCAATCTTGGTGTTCTCTGGCAAATGCCAAACGTCCTGCACGGTGTTGGGCTGTAAGCACAACGCCCCACCTGTGGACGTCGGGCCCTCATACTACCAAAACATCAGCCAGAAAGCATAGGAGCTGAAAAGTGGTCTGTGGTCACCACTTGCAGAACAAATCCTTTATTGGGGGTGTATTGCTAATTGCCTATAATTTCCACCTGTTGTCTATTCCATTTGCACAACAGCATGTGAAATTGATTGTCAGTGTTGCTTCCTAAAGGCCCATACACACTTGACGATAAAATGAGCGACGTCGTTCATTTCAGCCCTCGTCAACGACGTCGCTCATATCGTCAAGTGTGTATGCATCCGACGACCACCGATGCGCGGCCCCGCGGGACGTTAACGACCCTCACTTATCTGTGGAGCATGTATGCTCAATTTCCACTATGGTCGTTACCGACCAGAGACGTCGTTGAATGTGTATGGTGTGTACGACCAACGACCAAGCCACTGTTCACCAGCCCTGTTCCCAGCTCATTATTTTAATAAACTGTTCAGCTTGGATGCTTCAGCGATGAATGGTCTTTGGTCGTTGGTCTTTGGTTGTTGGTAGTGTGTATGCTCATGTCGTTTGCTCAGCTGTTCAAGGGAAGTTCAAGGGAAGTCGTTAACGACGGTCTTTAACGACGTGTGCATCGTCAAGTGTGTATGGGCCTTAAGTGGACAGTTTGATTTCACAGTAGTGTGATTGACTTGGAGTTACATTGTGTTGTTTAAGTGTTCCCTTTATTTTTTTGAGCTATGTATGTATGTATGTATGTATGTATGTATGCACACACATATATATATACATACATTGGACTGATTACTTTAGGAGAGTGCATCTCCCTATCTAGGGATCGTTATTATATTTGTGGACTCATTAATACAATGTGACCTCCATTGGATGCACCCCGCTGTTGCTAGTAGTAAGATGAGAGTGCAGGCTTACTTGTATGTATATATATATATATATATATATATATATACACAGGTTGAGTATCCCATATCCAAATATTCCGAAATACGGAATATTCCGAAATACGGACTTTTTTGAGTGCGAGTGAGATAGTAGAACCTTTGTTTTTTGATGGCTCAATGTACACAAACTATGTTTAATACACAAAGTTATTAAAATATTGTATTAAATGACCTTCAGGCTGTGTATATAAGGTGTATATGAAACATAAATGAATTGTGTGAATGTAGACACACTTTGTTTAATGCACAAAGTTATAAAAAATATTGGCTAAAATGACCTTCAGGCTGTGTGTATAAGGTGTATATGTAACATAAATGCATTCTGTGCTTAGATTTAGGTCCCATCACCATGATATCTCATTATGGTATGCAATTATTCCAAAATACGGAAAAATCCCATATCCAAAATACCTCTGGTCCCAAGCATTTTGGATAAGGGAGACTCAACCTGTATATATATATATATATATATATATATACCAGGTGTGTTGGAAAAACCAACAGAGGGCACTCACCAGTCCATAAGAGTATAAAGGTTTATTGATACATCATAATCACCAATCGTGTGTCGACGTTTCGGCCCCTAGGGCCTTTCTCAAGACAGTCAGTGAAGACATCCAAACAGCATGCCAGTTACACACATACTGACACTGCCTACCGGGTCCCCTTATATAGCACATCAATATCAATCAATAATACAATCAGCCCAAATAGAATGCATGCAGTGTAATTCAAACCCCTATTATGCATATAGTATAACATCATGAACTCACAAAGCACACAGGGATCACAATACATATCGCCGGAATAGGCATCATTATTCAAACATCAGAGACAGCTGTGGACGCTGCGCCGCACGTCCGGTATTACCGGAAATACGTCAACCATATCGCGCGTTACCATGGCCACGGAGTTGAAAACATACGCGTCACCAGTAACCATAGTAGCGCGGCGCACATTTTAATGATGTGCCAACCGCGCAATAGAGCGTGTCATACCTGTCACTCGTAACCAAAGTAACCTCATACAACTAAAGATTGCAGAGCCCGGAAATGCTAGAAAAACAGTATGAGTTACGATTGCGCTCCACGCTGCTCCCCACAATAGTTAAACTCGAATTAGCCTAAAGCTCGCACCTATATCACAATGTGACCCAGAAGTTAGATTACCGTACTAACATAAACATCTGGTGCAGTATACCAAAATATACAGCAGACCAACAGCATACATACTATATATGGCTGATTACAAGTATAGTTATTAATTCACATTGAAGGGATTAACTCAATATCACATAGACTCCACATGAGCAGTTCAAAATGATATCAAACTATATCAATAAAGAACTAAAATGCAGGAACAGGGTTATGACACTGCTCATGGGCTGCAAATATATATATAGGCAGTACATTAAAGTTAGTCAGCTTATCAACATCTATGTCATAACATTAGTACTATCAATCCCAAAATCCCTCGGCAGAATATCACCGATCAGACATGGGGATTGAACGTGAGACCTGTAAACCTAATAACATAGCACATAATCAAAGATGATGCTATAGAAGAGGACCCGGCAGAAGCAATACACCCAATAGTACCCCCAGGTTAAAAAATCTCGATGTATGGTGATCCATGTCACCAACACAAAGCCCTATACCAATAAAACAAACAATAATAATATAAACAGTAACCCTGTGCCTCTAGGTAAAGGGGTCAATTATTGACCTCTGTTCTACACTAGTTAATGAATAAATATGCTGAGTGGGTTGTTCTCATTAAGACCGCGTGGAGTTATAGTGTCCAGTCTGTGAATCCACCTTGCTTCACACTTCTTTAAGGTTAGAATACGGTCTCCACCCCGTAAAGGTTCAGGAACATGGTCAATGACCATACAACGTAATGAAGCTACTTGATGATTAGCAAGGAGAAAATGTTTGGCAACTGGTTTATCAGTACCACCCGATTCAATGGCCTGTCTGATGGAATATCTATGGTTTGCCATCCTATCCCTGAAGGATCTCTTGGTCATCCCTGTATAGTAGAGTCCACAGGGGCAGATGATTATATAAACCACAAAGGCACTGGTACACGTCAAGTTGTGTTTGATGGAAATTCTGGTGCCATTATGTGGATGGCGAAAGTCCTTACCACTGATCATAGAATTACAAGTGGTGCACCCCTTGCACTTGAAGCATCCGGTCCTTCCCGAGCGTAACCAACTCGAGGGTCCAACATTTGGTTGCAAAGTGGGACGCATCAAGAGTTGTCGCAAATTGGGACCTCGTTTATAGGCACACATCGGGGGTTTAATACCACGTAATTTCAAACTTGGATCAGTTGTTAATAGTGGCCAATTCTTTTCATATATCTTCTTGGTAATCTGAGAAGTATGGTCATATGTGCTCACATGTATCATCCGATTATCAGTGACTTTCTTAGGTACTTTATCTTTTGGGTGATTATAGCGATGATATGCTTTCTTGATACATCTCTCAAGTGTATTTGGTGAGTACCCTCGTTGCATAAACCTGGACTTCATCTCATTAATCTGTAGCTGAGCAAGTTCATTAGAGGAATTAATCCTGAGTACCCTCAGGAACTGGGAAATCGGTAGACTTTCCTTCAAAGTGGGAGGGTGTTGGCTCGTAGCCTGTAGCAATGTGTTCCTATCAGTCTGCTTACGGAACAAAGTAGTACACAGTCGAGGACCCTCCCTCCACACCGTTACGTCTAAAAAGTCAACAGAGTGTAGATCCATGTTGACAGTAAACCTAATTGGTTCGTCTAACGCATTAAGCGTTTCAACCATCTTGGTTACTTCGTCCCCAGTGCCAGACCACAGCAAAAAAACATCATCAATAAATCTAACGTATATCAAACATTTATGTCCAAATTGGCGAAAAATATAATTACGCTCATATATGGCCATATATAAATTGGCATATGCCGGCGCCAAGTTAGACCCCATGGCCGTACCATTTATTTGGGAAAAAAATGTAGAACCGTACAAAAAATAATTCTGCTTCAATACCAGCTCCACCAGGCTGGTCAGAAATTCAATAGGAGGTTGTTTATGGGCAGCTTCAATCAAATGTCGCCTAATAGCATCAATACCATCACTGTGTGGTATTACTGTATATAGCGACTGAATATCAAGGGTTACCAACCAAACTTCACCGACAGGAACTACAAAATCCTTAATCTTATGAAGGAAATCAGTGGTATCACGAACATAACTAGTAGTATTGAGCACCAAGGGTTGTAAAAATTGGTCCACATATACTGCAAGAGGCTGTAGAAGAGACCCCCGGGCAGATATAATTGGTCTACCCGGAGGATCTTCAAGCCGCTTGTGAATTTTAGGCAGTGTATAAATAATGGGTGTTATAGGGTATTCAACTTTTAAATATCCAGCTGTATCACTATCAATCCACCCTGCCTGTAACCCCAAGTCAATGGTGTTGTCGATGAGTGTTTTAATCTTATTGGTTGGATTCCCACTTAAACGCATGTATGTGGTATTATCAGCTAATTGGCGTCGGATTTCCTTATCATACTGTACCCAATCTTGTATCTCCACTGCCCCACCTTTATCAGCGGGGCGAATGGTGATACTCTTATTATTCTTAAGGGATTTAAGTGCTTCCCTCTGGGCTGTGGACAAGTTATAATATTTGGGTCTTATGGTAGTACTAGATTGTTTATCTATTTCAGCCATCCTGATAAAGGTCTTAATACTTGCATTATAGGAAATCGGATCATATTGGCTAGGTTTCTTACATTTGGATGGAACTACCTGCTCTCGTACAGTTGTGGTACCAAACTGTTCTCTAAGGCGTAGCTTACGACTAAATTTATAATTATCAACTGTCCACGAGAATGCATCATGTGTGGTGGTAGGGATAAATGACAAACCTAGTGATAAAACCGATGATTCAGCCTCAGTAAGGGTGTGGGATGAAAGGTTAAAGATCAGGTTGGTGTCTTGGGTTTCCTGCCACTACTTCTTATGGTGTCCACCCCGCCTCTGGTGGCTCCGGACCCGCCTCTTCTTCTGAAGGGGGGATACACATGTGTACCTGTCTCTAAAAAATGTTGTTGTCTAAACCGTCTACCATCATTGGAGTCGGTCGTCTCACCGTCAGAGGAAGATTGTGCCAAGGCTGCACCTCCCTGTGTGGCATCTCTAGATCTATATTGGCGGAAAAACCGTCTGCCCCTAGTATCTCCCTGATTCCCTGTTAACCATCTATATACTGTATGTAGCTTGTAGTCAGTATTAACGGTTTCAAGTTTTTTCCTTTTAAACTGTAATAGTTCCTGCTGATAAGCATCAATCTGGCTTTTCAAACGTTCAAGCCATGGTTCAGTTTTATCATTTGTCAACTTCTTAATATATAAACCCTTCAACGTTTCAATCTCTCCTCGCAATTTCTTCAATTCAGAACTAACTTCTTCAATAACCAATAAGATAAGGTCAGATGAACACTTATTGAGAACCGAGCACCATTTAGCACAGAATGCTGGGTTATTACGACCCAGTGTGGGTACATTCTGTACCCTAAAACCCCTAGGTATCCTTTTAGCTCGATGGTATTCACTAAGGAATTGACCATGTAGAACCAGATCGGTTTCTCGTTTCCTCATTCTTAACAACTTTGTATATAAATCAGCTGAGGTTTCAGCAGGTAAATCAGTGAATTCTACATGGTCAAAATATATCCTCTCAGCATCATCATCTGTGAGCGATAGAAAGTTACTCTCAGCTGATCTCAACAAGTCCTCATCGACCACATTAGTCCCTGCTTGCGACATATTCAATAATTTTTAAGCAACAAGGAAGGAAGGAAGCAAGAGAAGGGGAGAGAAAGGTAGAAAGTATCACACAAAAATTAAATTGAATATTGTTGCTGTAGTCTGGCACTGGTAAGGACAAAGCCCAGAGGCACAGGGCTATAAAAAGCAATTTTTAAATGTTAAAACACCTAGAAAATTAGGTATACTAGGTGGCTCATAATGCCAGCATGCTAAGCATCAGGCATACTAAAATGTCCCACTGAAAAAGCAAATGGAAAATCAAATATAGTCACCAATCCAATAGTTCGTCATAGAATAACGGGTGCTTGACAAAGAAATCCTGGCTCATAGCTTGGGATCCATATATATATCCATAGGAATGTCCGCACTCACGTTCAATAAATCATCACCATGGGGTGCTGCTCATGATAACCCCGACAGGGTATCACATATACCAGGTGTGTTGGAAAAACCAACAGAGGGCACTCACCAGTCCATAAGAGTATAAAGGTTTATTGATACATCATAATCACCAATCGTGTGTCGACGTTTCGGCCCCTAGGGCCTTTCTCAAGACAGTCAGTGAAGACATCCAAACAGCATGCCAGTTACACACATACTGACACTGCCTACCGGGTCCCCTTATATAGCACATCAATATCAATCAATAATACAATCAGCCCAAATAGAATGCATGCAGTGTAATTCAAACCCCTATTATGCATATAGTATAACATCATGAACTCACAAAGCACACAGGGATCACAATACATATCGCCGGAATAGGCATCATTATTCAAACATCAGAGACAGCTGTGGACGCTGCGCCGCACGTCCGGTATTACCGGAAATACGTCAACCATATCGCGCGTTACCATGGCCACGGAGTTGAAAACATACGCGTCACCAGTAACCATAGTAGCGCGGCGCACATTTTAATGATGTGCCAACTGCGCAATAGAGCGTGTCATACCTGTCACTCGTAACCAAAGTAACCTCATACAACTAAAGATTGCAGAGCCCGGAAATGCTAGAAAAACAGTATGAGTTACGATTGCGCTCCACGCTGCTCCCCACAATAGTTAAACTCGAATTAGCCTAAAGCTCGCACCTATATCACAATGTGACCCAGAAGTTAGATTACCGTACTAACATAAACATCTGGTGCAGTATACCAAAATATACAGCAGACAAACAGCATACATACTATATATGGCTGATTACAAGTATAGTTATTAATTCACATTGAAGGGATTAACTCAATATCACATAGACTCCACATGAGCAGTTCAAAATGATATCAAACTATATCAATAAAGAACTAAAATGCAGGAACAGGGTTATGACACTGCTCATGGGCTGCAAATATATATATAGACAGTACATTAAAGTTAGTCAGCTTATCAACATCTATGTCATAACAATAGTACTATCAATCCCAAAATCCCTCGGCAGAATATATATATTTTTCGCCAATTTGGACATAAATGTTTGATATACGTTAGATTTATTGATGATGTTTTTTTGCTGTGGTCTGGCACTGGGGACGAAGTAACCAAGATGGTTGAAACGCTTAATGCGTTAGACGAACCAATTAGGTTTACTGTCAACATGGATCTACACTCTGTTGACTTTTTAGACGTAACGGTGTGGAGGGAGGGTCCTCGACTGTGTACTACTTTGTTCCGTAAGCAGACTGATAGGAACACATTGCTACAGGCTACGAGCCAACACCCTCCCACTTTGAAGGAAAGTCTACCGATTTCCCAGTTCCTGAGGGTACTCAGGATTAATTCCTCTAATGAACTTGCTCAGCTACAGATTAATGAGATGAAGTCCAGGTTTATGCAACGAGGGTACTCACCAAATACACTTGAGAGATGTATCAAGAAAGCATATCATCGCTATAATCACCCAAAAGATAAAGTACCTAAGAAAGTCACTGATAATCGGATGATACATGTGAGCACATATGACCATACTTCTCAGATTACCAAGAAGATATATGAAAAGAATTGGCCACTATTAACAACTGATCCAAGTTTGAAATTACGTGGTATTAAACCCCCGATGTGTGCCTATAAACGAGGTCCCAATTTGCGACAACTCTTGATGCGTCCCACTTTGCAACCAAATGTTGGACCCTCGAGTTGGTTACGCTCGGGAAGGACCGGATGCTTCAAGTGCAAGGGGTGCACCACTTGTAATTCTATGATCAGTGGTAAGGACTTTCGCCATCCACATAATGGCACCAGAATTTCCATCAAACACAACTTGACGTGTACCAGTGCCTTTGTGGTTTATATAATCATCTGCCCCTGTGGACTCTACTATACAGGGATGACCAAGAGATCCTTCAGGGATAGGATGGCAAACCATAGATATTCCATCAGACAGGCCATTGAATCGGGTGGTACTGATAAACCAGTTGCCAAACATTTTCTCCTTGCTAATCATCAAGTAGCTTCATTACGTTGTATGGTCATTGACCATGTTCCTGAACCTTTACGGGGTGGAGACCGTATTCTAACCTTAAAGAAGTGTGAAGCAAGGTGGATTCACAGACTGGACACTATAACTCCACGCGGTCTTAATGAGAACAACCCACTCAGCATATTTATTCATTAACTAGTGTAGAACAGAGGTCAATAATTGACCCCTTTACCTAGAGGCACAGGGTTACTGTTTATATTATTATTGTTTGTTTTATTGGTATAGGGCTTTGTGTTGGTGACATGGATCACCATACATCGAGATTTTTTAACCTGGGGGTACTATTGGGTGTATTGCTTCTGCCGGGTCCTCTTCTATAGCATCATCTTTGATTATGTGCTATGTTATTAGGTTTACAGGTCTCACGTTCAATCCCCATGTCTGATCGGTGATATTCTGCCGAGGGATTTTGGGATTGATAGTACTAATGTTATGACATAGATGTTGATAAGCTGACTAACTTTAATGTACTGTCTATATATATATTTGCAGCCCATGAGCAGTGTCATAACCCTGTTCCTGCATTTTAGTTCTTTATTGATATAGTTTGATATCATTTTGAACTGCTCATGTGGAGTCTATGTGATATTGAGTTAATCCCTTCAATGTGAATTAATAACTATACTTGTAATCAGCCATATATAGTATGTATGCTGTTGGTCTGCTGTATATTTTGGTATACTGCACCAGATGTTTATGTTAGTACGGTAATCTAACTTCTGGGTCACATTGTGATATAGGTGCGAGCTTTAGGCTAATTCGAGTTTAACTATTGTGGGGAGCAGCGTGGAGCGCAATCGTAACTCATACTGTTTTTCTAGCATTTCCGGGCTCTGCAATCTTTAGTTGTATGAGGTTACTTTGGTTACGAGTGACAGGTATGACACGCTCTATTGCGCGGTTGGCACATCATTAAAATGTGCGCCGCGCTACTATGGTTACTGGTGACGCGTATGTTTTCAACTCCGTGGCCATGGTAACGCGCGATATGGTTGACGTATTTCCGGTAATACCGGACGTGCGGCGCAGCGTCCACAGCTGTCTCTGATGTTTGAATAATGATGCCTATTCCGGCGATATGTATTGTGATCCCTGTGTGCTTTGTGAGTTCATGATGTTATACTATATGCATAATAGGGGTTTGAATTACACTGCATGCATTCTATTTGGGCTGATTGTATTATTGATTGATATTGATGTGCTATATAAGGGGACCCGGTAGGCAGTGTCAGTATGTGTGTAACTGGCATGCTGTTTGGATGTCTTCACTGACTGTCTTGAGAAAGGCCCTAGGGGCCGAAACGTCGACACACGATTGGTGATTATGATGTATCAATAAACCTTTATACTCTTATGGACTGGTGAGTGCCCTCTGTTGGTTTTTCCAACACACCTGGTATATGTGATACCCTGTCGGGGTTATCATGAGCAGCACCCCATGGTGATGATTTAATGAACGTGAGTGCGGACATTCCTATGGATATATATATATATATATATATATATATATATATATATATACACACACACACATACATACATACATACATACATACATACATACATACATATACTAGAGATGAGCGGGTTCGGTTCGTCGAGATTCAAACCCCCCCGAACTTCACCTATTTTACACGGGTCCGAGGCAGCCTCAGATCTTCCTGCCTTGATCGGTTAACCCGAACGCGGCCGAACGTCATCATCTCGCTGTCGGATTCTCGCGAGATACGTATTCTATATAAAGAGCCGTGCGTCGCCACCATTTTCACTCGTACATTGGAGATCGAACGGACAGGACGTGGCTACGTTCTCTGCCTGAAAAGCTCCATATCTCTGCTCAGTGTGCTGCAAATATATGTGCCCGGTGTGCTGCAAATATCTACGTTCTCTGCCTGAAAAGCTCTATATCTGTGCTCAGTGTGCTGCATTTTGGTGACCAAAACTATATAGTTGCACAGTAGGCTATTGCTGTATATTGCAGCTCCATGTCACTGCATGTATCCATTCCATATCTGTGCTGCATTTTTGTGAGCAGTATATATATAGTAGTACAGTGCAGCATTTTGGTGAAAAACAGTATATAGTTGTACAGTACAGTAGGCCATTGCTATTGATATAATATTACTGGCATATAGTTCCACACATTAAAAAAATGGAGAACAAAAATGTGGAGGGTGAAATGGGGAAAGATCAAGATCCACTTCCACCTAGTTCTGAAGCTGCTGCCACTAGTCATGGCAGAGACGATTCAATGCCATCAACGTCATCTGCCAAGGCCGATGACCAATGTCATAGCAGAGAGCATGTAACATCCAAAAAACTAAAGTCCAGTAAAATGACCCAAAAATCTAAATTAAAAGCGTCTGAGGAGAAGCGTAAACTTGCCAATATGCCATTTACGACACGGAGTGGCAAGGAACGGCTGAGGCCCTGGCCTATGTTCATAACTAGTGATTCAGCTTCACATGAGGATGGAAGCACTCATCCTCCCGCTAGAAAACTGAAGAGAGTTAAGATGGCAAAAGCACAGCAAAGAACTGTGCGTTCTTCTAAATGACAAATCCACTAGGAGAGTCCAATTATGTCGGTTGCGATGCCTGACCTTCCCAACACTGGACGGGAAGAGGTGGCTCCTTCCACTATTTGCACGCCACCCCGCAAGTGCTGGAAGGAGCACCCACAGTCCAGTTCCTGATAGTCAAATTGAAGATGTCACTGTTGAAGTACACCAGGATGAGGATATGGGTGTTGCTGGCACGGAGGAGGAAATTGACAAGGAGGATTCTGATTGTGAGGTGGTTTGTTTAAGTCAGGCACCCGGGTAGACACCTGTTGTCCGTGGGATGAATAAGGCCATTGACATGCCTGGTCAAAATACCAAAAAATCACCTCTTCGGTGTGGAATTATTTCAACAGAAATGCGGACAACTGGTATCAAGCAGTGCGTTGCCTTTGTCAAGCTGTAATAAGTAGGGGTAAGGACGTTAACCACCTAGGAACATCCTCCCTTATACGTCACCTGGAGCGCATTCATCAGAAGTCATTGACAAGTTCAAAAACTTTGGGTGACAGCGGAAGCAGTCCACTGACAACTAAATCCCTTCTTCCTCTTGTACCCAAGCTCCTAGTGCAAACCACACCACCAACTCCCTCAGTGTCAATTTCCTCCTTAGACAAGAATGCCAATAGTTCTGCAGGCCATGCCACTGGCAAGTCTGACGAGTCCTCTCCTGACTGGTATTCCTCCGATGGATCCTTCAGTGTAACGCCTACTGCTGCTGGCGCTGCTGTTGTTGCTGCTGGGAGTCTATCATCATACCAGAGGGGAAGTCAGAAGACCACTTGTACTACTTCCAGTAAGCAATTGACCATCCAACAGTGCTTTGCAAGGATGATGAAATATCACAGCAGTCATCCTGTTGCAAAGCGGATAACTCGGGCCTTGGCAGCTGTGTTGATGTTAGACGTGCGTTCGGTATCCGGCGTTAGTTCACAGGGACTTAGTGAATTTCTTGAGGTAGTGTGTCCCCGGTACCAAATACCATCTAGGTTCCACTTCTCTAGGCAGGCGATACAGAGAATGTACACAGACGTCAGAAAAAGACTCACCAGTGTCCTAAAAAATGCAGTTGTACCCAATGTCCACTTAATCACTGACATGTGAACAAGTGGAGCAGGGCAGACTCAGGGCTATACGACTGTGACAGCCCACTGGGTAGATGTAATGCCTCCAGCAGCAAGAACAGCAGCAGCGGCACCAGTAGCAGCATCTCAAACATGCCAACTCATTCCTAGGTAGGCTACGCTTTGTATCACCGCTTTCCATAAGAGGCACACAGCTGACAACCTCTTATGGAAACTGAGGAACATCATCGCAGATTGGCTTACACCAATTGGACTCTCCTGGGGATTTGTGGTATCGGACAACGCCACCAATTCTGTGCGTGCATTACATGTGGGCAAATTCCAGCACGTCCCATGTTTTGCACATACATTGAATTTGGTGGTGAAGAATTTTTTTAAAAATGACAGGGGCGTGCAAGATATGCTGTCGGTGGCCCGAAGAATTGCCCTTCAGCCACCGCGTGCCAAAGACTGGAGCATCAGCAAACACTCCTGAACCTGCCCAGCCATCATCTGAAGCAAGAGGTGGTAACGAGGTGGAATTCAACCCTCTATATGCTTCAGAGGATGGAGGAGCAGCAAAAGGCCATTCAAGCCTATACATCTGCCTTTGATATAGGCAACGGAGGGGGAATGCACCTGACTCAAGCGCAGTGGAGAATGATTTCAACGTTGTGCAAGGTTCTGCAACCCTTTGAACTTGCCAGCCTGAGTCAGGTCATTCCCCTCATCAGGCTTTTGCAGAAGCAGCTGGAGAGATTGAAGGCGGAGCTAAAATGGAGAGTTTCCGCTAGGCATGTGGATTCACAGGTGGTCAATCTGTTAAAATCAGAGCACTACATTTTTGCCACCGTGCTCGATCCTAGGTTTAAAGCCTACGTTGTATCTCTCTTTCCGGCAGACACAAGTCTGCAGAGGTTCAAAGACCTGCTGGTGAGACACTTGTCAACTCAAGCGGAACGTGACCCGTCAACAGCTCCTCCTTCACATTCTCCCGCAACTGGGGCTGCGAGGAAAAGGCTAAGAATTCCGAGCCCACCCGCTGGCGGTGATGCAGGGCAGTCTGGAGCGAGTGCTGACATCTGGTCCGGACTGAAGGACCTGCCAATGATTACTGACATGTTGTCTACTGTCACTGCATATGATTCTGTCACCACTGAAAGAATGGTGGAGGATATGAGTGACCGCATCCAAGTAGGCACGTCAGACAGTCCGTACGTATACTGGCAGGAAAAATAAGAATTTACTCACCGGTAATTCTATTTCTCGTAGTCCGTAGTGGATGCTGGGAACTCCGTAAGGACCATGGGGAATAGCGGGCTCCGAAGGAGGCTGGGCACTCTAGAAAGATTTATGACTACCTGGTGTGCACTGGCTCCTCCCACTATGACCCTCCTCCAAGCCTCAGTTAGGACACTGTGCCCGGACGAGCAGACCTAATAAGGAAGGATTTAGAATCCCGGGTAAGACTCTTACCAGCCACACCAATCACACCGTACAACTCGTGATACTATATCCAGTTTGACAGTATGAAAACAACTGAGCCTCTCAACAGATGGCTCAACAATAACCCTTTAGTTAACAATAACTATTTACAAGTATTGCAGACAATCCGCACTTGGGATGGGCGCCCAGCATCCACTACGGACTACGAGAAATAGAATTACCGGTGAGTAAATTCTTATTTTCTCTGACGTCCTAGTGGATGCTGGGAACTCCGTAAGGACCATGGGGATTATACCAAAGCTCCCAAACGGGTGGGAGAGTGCGGATGACTCTGTAGCACCGAATGAGAGAACTCCAGGTCCTCCTCAGCCAGGGTATCAAATTTGTAGAATTTTGCAAACGTGTTTGCCCCTGACCAAGTAGCTGCTCGGCAAAGTTGTAAAGCCGAGACCCCTCGGGCAGCCGCCCAAGATGAGCCCACCTTCCTTGTGGAATGGGCATTTACAGATTTTGGCTGTGGTATGCCTGCCACAGAATGTGCAAGCTGAATTGTACTACAAATCCAGCGAGCAATAGACTGCTTAGAAGCAGGAGCACCCAGCTTGTTGGGTGCATACAGGATAAACAGCGAGTCAGAGTTTCTGACTCCAGCCGTCCTGGAAACATATATTTTCAGGGCCCTGACAACGTCTAGCAACTTGGAGTCCTCCAATTCACTAGTAGCCGCCGGCACCACAATAGGCTGGTTCAGGTGAAACGCTGACACCACCTTAGGAAGAAATTGGGGACGAGTCCTCAATTCTGCCCTATCCATATGGAAAATCAGATAAGGGCTTTTACATGATAAAGCCGCCAATTCTGACACTCGCCTGGCTGAAGCCAAGGCCAATAACATGACCACTTTCCACGTGAGATATTTTAGATCCACGGTTTTTAGTGGCTCAAACCAATGTGATTTTAAGAAAACTCAACACCACGTTGAGATCCCAAGGTGCCACAGGGGGCACAAACGGGGGCTGAATATGCAGCACTCCTTTCACAATGCCTGAACTTCAGGTACTGAAGCTAATTCTTTTTGAAAGAAAATCGACAGAGCCGAGATCTGTACTTTAATGGAGCCTAGACTTAGGCCCATATTCACTCCTGCTTGCAGGAA
Source organism: Pseudophryne corroboree (assembly GCF_028390025.1). Classification (NCBI taxonomy): domain Eukaryota; kingdom Metazoa; phylum Chordata; class Amphibia; order Anura; family Myobatrachidae; genus Pseudophryne; species Pseudophryne corroboree. The sequence continues at coordinate 257,778,584 of NC_086450.1, forward strand.
ATGTAGAAATCGACCTAGTGGAAATTCCTCTGTTGGGGCCTTTTTGGCCTCGCACCATGCAACATATTTCCGCCACATGCGGTGATAATGCTTTGCCGTAACATCTTTCCTGGCTTTAATAAGCGCAGGAATGACTTCTTCCGGAATACCCTTTTCCTTCAGGATCCGGCGCTCAATTGCCATGCCGTCAAACGCAGCCGCGGTAAGTCTTGGAACAGACAGGGCCCCTGCTGAAGCAGGTCCTGTCTGAGCGGCAGAGGCCATGGGTCCTCTGATATCATTTCCTGAAGTTCCGGGTACCAAGCCCTTCTTGGCCAATCCGGAACCACGAGTATCGTTCTTACTCCTCGCCATCTTATTATTCTCAGTACCTTTGGTATGAGAGGCAGAGTAGGGAACACATAAACCGACTGGTACACCCACGGTGTCACTAGAGCGTCCACAGCTATCGCCTGAGGGTCCCTTGACCTGGCGCAATATCTCTTTAGCTTTTTGTTGAGGCGGGACGCCATCATGTCCACCTGTGGCCTTTCCCAACGGTTTACCAACAGCAGGAAGACTTCTGGATGAAGTCCCCACTCTCCCGGGTGTAGGTCGTGTCTGCTGAGGATGTCTGCTACCCAGTTGTCCACTCCCGGAATGAACACTGCTGACAGTGCTAGTACGTGATTTTCCGCCCATCGGAGAATCCTTGTGGCTTCTGCCATTGCCATCCTGCTTCTTGTGCCGCCCTGTCGGGTCACATGGGCGACTGCCGTGATGTTGTCTGACTGTATCAGTACCGGCTGGTTTTGAAGCAGGGGTCTTGCCTGACTTAGGGCATTGTAAATGGCCCTCAGTTCCAGAATTTATATGTAGGGAAGTCTCCTGACTTGACCATAGGCCCTGGAAGTTTCTTCCCTGTGTGACTGCTCCCCAGCCTCGAAGGCTGGCATCCGTGGTCACCAGGACCCAGTCCTGTATGCCGAAACTGCGGCCCTCTAGAAGATGAGCACCCTGCATCCACCACAGTAGAGACACCCTGGTCCTTGGAGACAGGGTTATCATTTGATGCATTTGAAGATGCGATCCCGACCACTTATCTAAGAGGTCTCACTGGAAGGTCCTCGCATGGAACCTGCCGAATGGAATTGCTTCGTATGAAGCCACCATTTTTCCCAGGACTCGTGTGCAACGATGCACAGATACCCTTTTTGGTTTTAGGAGGTCTCTGACTAGAGATGACAGCTCCTTGGCTTTCTCCTGCGGGAGAAACACTTTTTTCTGTTCTGTGTCCAAAATCATCCCCAGGAACAGTAAGCGAGTGGAAGGAACCAGCTGTGACTTTGGAATGTTCAGAATCCAGCCATGCTGTTGTAGCACCTCCTGAGATAGTGCTACTCCGACCAGTAACTGCTCCCTGGACCTTGCCTTTATAAGGAGATCGTCCAAGTATGGGATAAATAAAAACTCCCTTTTCTTTTTTGAAGGAGTATCATCATTTCTGCCATTACCTTGGTAAACACCATCGGTGCCGTGGACAGTCCAAACGGTAGTGTCTGGAATTGGTAATGGCAATCCTGTACCACAATCTGAGGCACTCCTGGTGAGGAAGGTAAATAGGGACATGCAGGTAAGCATCCTTGATGTCCAGGGATACCATGTAATCCCCCTCGTCCAGGCTTGCAATAACCGCCCTGAGCGATTCCATCTTGAACTTTGTTATGTAAGTGTTCAAGGATTTCCATTTTAAAATGGGTCTCACCGAACCGGCTGGTTTCGGTACCACAAACAGTGTGGAATAGTAACCCCGTCCTTGTTGAAGTAGGGGCACCTTGACTATCACCTGCTGGGAAAACAGCTTGTGAATTGCCTCTAGCACAGCCTCCCTGCCTGAGGGAGTTGTCGGCAAGGCAGATTTGAGTAAACAGCGGGGGGGAGACGCCTCGACTTCCAGCTTGTACCCCTGAGATACTACTTGAAGGATCCAGGGATCCACCTGTGAGCGAGCCCACTGATCGCTGAAATTTTTGAGGCGGCCCCCCACCGTACCTGGCTACGCCTGTGGAGCCCCCGCGTCATGCGGTGGACTCAGAGGAAGCAGGGGAAGAATTTTGATTCTGGGGACTGGCTGCTGGTGCAGCTTTTTCCCTCTTCCCTCGTTTGACCCGCCTGCTTTTTTGAAGCCGAAAGGACTGTACCTGATAATACAGTGCGTTTCTTAGGCTGTGAGGAAACCGGAGGTAAAATATTTTCATCCCAGCTGTTGCTGTGGATACGAGGTCCCAGAGACCATCCCCAACCAATTCCTTACCCTTATAAGGCTCTATGTGCCTTTTAAAGTCAGCATCACCTGTCCAGTGTCGGGTCTCCAATACCCTCCTGACAGAATGGACATTGCAATAATTCAGGATGCCAGCCGGCAAAATATTCCTCTGTGCATCCCTCATATATAAGACGACGTCTTATGTTCGCAAAATAGTATCCCTGTTTGAAAGGGGTACAGACCACGCTGCAGCAGTCTGCAGGTCTCAGTCTAGTACCTGAGTGTGTAATTACAGACTTCAGGATAGCCTCCTGCTATTTATCAGCAGGTACCTTCAAATTGGCCGTATCCTAAGACGGCAGTGCCACCTTGACAAACGTGTGAGCGCCTTATCCACCCTAGGGGATATCTCCCAGCGTAACTTATCCTCTGGCGGGAAAGGGTACGCCATCAGTAACTTGTTAGAAATTACCAGTTTCTTATCGGGGAAACCCACGCTTTTTCACACTTCATTCACTCATTTGATGGGGGAACAAAACACTGCCTGCTTTTTCTCCCCACACATAAAACCCTTTGTTTTTAGTGGTACTTGGGTTAATGTTAGAAATGTGTAACACATTTTATATTGCCGGGATCATGTAACGGATGTTCCTAGTGGATTGTGTATATGTCTCAACCTCGTCGACACTGGAGTCAGACTCCGTGTCGACATCTGTGTCTGCCATCTGAGGGAGCGTTGATGGCCTTTGAGACGTCTGGGCAGGCGCGGGCTGAGAAGCCGGCTGTCCCATAGCTGTTACGTCATCCAGCCTTTTATGTAAGGAGTTGACACTGTCGGTTAATACCTTCCACCTATCCATCCACTCTGGTGTCGGCCCACAGGGGCGACATCTCATTTATCGGCATCTGCTCCGCCTCCACATAAGTCTCCTCATCAAACATGTCGACACAGCCGTACCGACACACCGCACACACACAAGGAATGCTCCAATGAGGACAGGACCCACAAAAGCCCTTTGGGGGGACAGAGTGAGAGTATGCCAGCACACACCAGAGCGCTATATAATGCAGGGACTAACTGAGTTATGTCCCCTATAGCTGCTTTTATATAATTTATACTGCGCCTAAATTTAGTGCCCCCCCTCTCTGTTTTAACCCTGTTCTGTAGTGTAGACTGCAGGGGAGAGCCAGGGAGCTTCCCTCCAACGGAGCTGTGAGGGAAAAATGGCGCCAGTGTGCTGAGGAGATAGGCTCCGCCCCTTTTTCGCAGCCTTTTCTCCCGCATTTTTATGGAATCTGGCAGGGGTTAATATACATCCATATAGCCCTGGGGGTTATATGTGATGTATTTTTGCCAGCCAAGGTGTTTATATTGCTGCTCAGGGCGCCCCCCCCAGCGCCCTGCACCCTCAGTGACCGGAGTGTGTGGTGTGCATGAGGAGCAATGGCGCACAGCTGCAGTGCTGTGCGCTACCTTGGTGAAGACTGATGTCTTCTGCCGCCGTTTTTCCGGACCTCTTCTTGCTTCTGGCTCTGTAAGGGGGACGGCGGCGCGGCTCCGGGACCGAACACCAAGGACTGGGCCTGCGGTCGATCCCTCTGGAGCTAATGGTGTCCAGTAGCCAAAGAAGCCCAATCCGGCTGCAAGCAGGCGAGTTCGCTTCTTCTCCCCTTAGTCCCTCGCTGCAGTGAGCCTGTTGCCAGCAGGTCTCACTGAAAATAAAAAACCTAAATCTATACTTTCTTTCTAAGGGCTCAGGAGAGCCCCTAGTGTGCATCCAACCTCGGCCGGGCACAAGATCTAACTGAGGCTTGGAGGAGGGTCATAGTGGGAGGAGCCAGTGCACACCAGGTAGTCATAAATCTTTCTAGAGTGCCCAGCCTCCTTCGGAGCCCGCTATTCCCCATGGTCCTTACGGAGTTCCCAGCATCCACTAGGACGTTACAGAAAAAAGGCAATTTGGAGGCCCTTGCACAAACTGGCTTTATTTTACCTAAGTTGCCCCCCCTCCAGTGTGTACTCCGAAAGTGTGTTTAGTGCAGCGGGTCACCTTGTCAGCGATCGGCGTACGAGGTTACTTCCACAAAATGTGGAGAAGATGATGTTCATCAAAATTAATTATAATCAATTCCTCCGTGGAGACATTCACCATCAATTGCCTCCAGAAAGGACACAGGGACCTGAGATAGTGGATTCCAGTGGGGACGAATTAATACTCTGTGAGGAGGGGGATGGTACACAGTGAAAGGGGTGAGGAATCAGAGGATGATGATGAGGTGGACATCTTGCCTCTGTAGAGCCAGTTTGATCAAGGAGAAATTGATTGCTTTTTTTTTTGGTGGGGGCCCAAACCAACCAGTCATTTCAGCCACAGTCGTGTGGCAGACCCTGTGGCTGAAATTATGGGTTTGTTAAAGTGTGCATGTCCTGTTTATACAACATAAGGGTGGGTGGGAGGGCCCAAGGACAATTCCATCTTGCACCTTTTTTTTTTTTTAATCTTTGCATCATGTGAGGTTTGGGGCCAATTTTTTTAAGTGCCATCCTGTCTGATACTGCAGTGCCACTCCTAGATGGGTCAGGTGTTTGTGCCACCCACTTGGGTCGCTTAGCTTAGTCATCCAGCGACCTCTGTGCAAATTTTAGGACTAAAAATAATATTGTGAGGTGTTCAGAATAGACTGGAAATGAGTGAAAATTTTGATTATTGAGGTTAATAATAGGATAAAAATTACCCCCAAATTCTATGATTTAAGCTGTTTTTGAAAAAAAAAACACCAGAATCCAAAACACACCCAAATCCGACAAAAAAATTTCAGGGAGGTTTTGCCAAAACGTGTCCGGATCCAAAACACAGCCGCGGAACCGAATCCAAAACCCGAAAAATTTCCGGTGCACATCTCTCATATATACATACACACACACACACACACACACACATATACACATACATACACTAGAGTGCAAAAGTATTTGGCAAAAGTTTGTGTTTACTTGTATTGCTTTATCTTAATGAATATAAACTTTAATTGTTCCATAAAATCATTATTAATGAGCGTGCAGCACTTTACTTAAAAGGTACTATACTTAATTTTACCATATTGTTTATAAACTCAAGTGCACTGTATTTCATTTTCATCGTAGTCCCAAGAGTTTATTGAAAGGCTAAAGTACATAATTTAGAGTTGGTCATTAATGAATCTGGTATGTATGTTAGTTTTAATAAATAATATTTTTTATATAAAATGTATTTTTATTAAAAGTAATATAGCAAATATTAAATTTTTATTTTACTTTTTTGACAGTGTTAAAATCAATAACCATGACACATTCAAAATGAAGAAAAGTCTAGAATTTTCACTTGAATTGTGCAGCAACATTCAACTCTTTCTCAAAGACGACTATACTCATCGACAGATTGCTAAAACTAAAAGAAAAAATCACCTGTCTAGTCTAACATATACATTAGCTCGATACAAAGAAATAGATACAGGCGTGACTGAAAAGGTTCTGGTCAGGTGACCATCAAAAAGAAAAAAAAAGAGAAATCCATTATCGTATTGAGTAAGAAAATCAAAGACTCACAGCAAAAAAAAAAAAAAAAACTTGGTAAAATTAGACAAACTCCAGTATCAGTTGATACAGATAAAAGACGCATTCATAATGTATGTCTAAATGGTTGCATAGCTTGCAGAAAACTATTGTTGAGGTTTGTACATAAAGTAATACACCTTTCATGGGCCAAAAAACACCAATAATGGACATTAGATCAGTGAAAAAAATAAGAATTTACTCACCGGTAATTCTATTTCTCGTAGTCCGTAGTGGATGCTGGGTACTCCGTAAGGACCATGGGTATAGACGGGCTCCGCAGGAGACTGGGCACTCTTAAAAGAAATATTAGGTACTATATCTGGTGTGCACTGGCTCCTCCCTCTATACCCCTCCTCCAGACCTCAGTTAGGGAAACTGTGCCCGGAAGAGCTGACATTACTAGGAAAGGATTTGGAATCCAGGGTAAGACTCATACCAGCCACACCAATCACACCGTACAACTTGTGATAACTATACCCAGTTAACAGTATGAACAACAAATGAGCCTCATTAACAGATGGCTCATAACAAAACCCTTTAGTTAAGCAATAACTATATACACGTATTGCAGAGAGTCCGCACTTGGGACGGGCTCCGAGCATCCACTGCGGACTACGAGAAATAGAATTACCGGTGAGTAAATTCTTATTTTCTCTGACGTCCTAGTGGATGCTGGGTACTCCGTAAGGATCATGGGGATTATACCAAAGCTCCCAAACGGGCGGGAGAGTGCAGATGACTCTGCAGCACCGAATGAGCAAACTCAAGGTCCTCCTCAGCCAGGGTATCAAACTTGTAGAATTTTGCAAATGTGTTTGAACCCGACCAAGTAGCAGCTCGGCAAAGTTGTAAAGCCGAGACCTCTCGGGCAGCCGCCCAAGAAGAGCCCACCTTCCTCGTGGAATGGGCTTTTACTGATTTAGGATGCGGCAGTCCAGCCGCAGAATGTGCAAGTTGAATCTTGCTACAGATCCATCGAGCAATAGTCTGCTTTGAAGCAGGAGCACCCAGCTTGTTGGGTGCATGCAGGATAAATAGCGAGTCAGTTTTCCTGACTCCAGCTGTCCTGGAAACATAGATTTTTAGGGCCCGGACTACGTCCAGCAACTTGGAATCCTCCAAGTCACGAGTAGCCGCAGGCACCACAATAGGTTGGTTCAAATGAAAAGCTGATACCACCTTTGGGAGAAATTGGGGACGAGTCCTCAATTCTGCCCTGTCCATATGGAAAATCAGATATGGGCTTTTACACGACAAAGCTGCCAATTCTGACACACGCCTGGCCGAAGCCAATGCCAATAGCATGACCACTTTCCACGTGAGATATTTTAGCTCCACGGTCTTAAGTGTCTCAAACCAATGTGATTTTAGGAAATCCAACACAATGTTGAGATCCCAAGGTGCCACTGGAGGCACAAAAGGGGGCTGAATATGGAGCACTCCCTTAACAAACGTTTGAACTTCAGGCAGTGAAGCCAGTTCTTTTTGAAAGAAAATAGATAGGGCCGAAATCTGGACTTTAATGGAACCCAATTTAAGGCCCATAGTCACTCCTGACTGTATGAAGTGCAGAAATCGACCCAGCTGAAATTCCTCCGTTGGGGCCTTCTTGGCCTCACACCAAGCAACATATTTTCACCATATGCGGTGATAATGTTTTGCTGTCACATCCTTCCTAGCTTTTATCAGCGTAGGAATGACTTCATCTGGAATGCCCTTTTCCTTTAGGATCCGGCGTTCAACCGCCATGCCGTCAAACGCAGCCGCGGTAAGTCTTGGAACAGACAGGGCCCCTGCTGTAGCAGGTCCTGTCTGAGCGGCAGAGGCCATGGGTCCTCTGAGATCATTTCCTGAAGTTCTGGGTACCAAGTTCTTCTTGGCCAATCCGGAACAATGAGTATAGTTCTTACTCCCCTTTTTCTTATTATCCTCAGTACCTTGGGTATGAGAGGAAGAGGAGGGAACACATACACGGACTGGTACACCCACGGTGACACTAAAGCGTCCACAGCTATCGCCTGAGGGTCCCTTGACCTGGCGCAATATCTTTTTAGCTTTTTGTTGAGGCGGGATGCCATCATGTCCACCTGTGGCCGGTCCCAGCGATTTACAATCAGCTTGAAGACTTCTGGATGAAGTCCCCACTCTCCCGGGTGGAGGTCGTGTCTGCTGAGGAAGTCTGCTTCCCAGTTGTCCACTCCCAGAATGAACACTGCTGACAGTGCTAGCACGTAATTCTCCGCCCATCGAAGAATCCTTGTGGCTTCTGCCATTGCCATCCTGCTTCTGCCATTGCCATCCTGTCGATTTACATGGGCGACTGCCGTGATGTTGTCTGACTGAATCAGAACTGGCTGGTTTTGAAGCAGGGGTTCTGTTTGACTCAGGGCGTTGTAAATGGCCCTTAGTTCCAGAATATTTATGTGTAGGGAAGTTTCCTGACTCGACCATTGTCCTTGGAAGTTTATTCCCTGGGTGACTGCCCCCCAACCTCGGAGGCTTGCATCCGTGGTCACCAGGACCCAGTCCTGTATGCAGAATCTGCGGCCTTCGAGCAGATGAGCACTCTGCAGCCACCACAGCAGAGACACCCTGGCCCTCGGGGACAGGGTGATCAACCGATGCATCTGGAGATGCGATCCGGACCACTTGTCTAACAGATCCCAATGAAAGATCCTTGCATGGAATCTGCCGAAGGGAATCGCTTCGTAAGAAGCTACCATCTTTCCCAGGACTCACGTGCAGTGATGCACCGACACCTGCTTTGGTTTCAGGCGGTCCCTGACCAGAGATGATAATTCCTGGGCCTTCTCCTCCGGGAGAAACACCTTTTTCTGTTCTGTGTCCAGAATCATGCCCAAGAACAGCAGACGCTTCGTAGGAATCAGCTGAGACTTTGGGATATTCAGAATCCAGCCGTGCTGATGCAGCACTTCCTGAGATAGTGCTACGCTGACTAGCAACTGCTCTTTGGACCTCGCCTTTATAAGGAGATCATCCAAGTATGGAATAATTATGACTCCTTTCTTTCGGAGGAGCATCATCATTTCGGCCATTACCTTGGTAAATACCCGCAGTGCCGTGGACAGACCAAACGGCAGCGTCTGGAATTGGTAATGACAGTCTTGTACCACAAACCTGAGGTACTCCTGGTGGGGTGGATAAATGGGGACATGCAGGTAAGCATCCTTGATGTCCAATGACATCATAAAATCCCCCTCTTCCAGGCTTGCAATAACCGCCCTGAGCGATTCCATCTTGAACTTGAACTTTTTTATATAAATGTTCAAGGATTTCAAATTTAGAATGGGTCTCACCGAACCGTCTGGTTTCGGTACCACAAACATTGTGGAATAGTATCCCCGTCCATGTTGAAGGAGGGGTACCTTGATTATCACCTGCTGAAGATACAGCTTGTGAATTGCCGCCAGTACTACCTCCCTTTCTTTGAGAGCAGCAGGCAAGGCTGATTTGAGGTAACGGCGAGGGGGAGTGGCCTCAAACTCCAGCTTGTATCCCTGTGATACTATTTGCAGAACCCAGGGATCCACCTGTGAGCGAACCCACTGGTCGCTAAAGTTCCGGAGACGCGCCCCCACCGCACCTGGCTCCGCCTGTGGAGCCCCAGCGTCATGCGGTGGACTTAGAAGAAGCGGGGGAGGATTTTTGATCCTGGGAACTGGCTGTCTGGTGCAGCTTTTTCCCTCTCCCCTTGCCTCTGGGCAGAAAGGAAGCGCCTCTGACCCGCTTGCCTTTCTGGGGCCGAAAGGACTGTACCTGATAATACGGTGCTTTCTTAGGCTGTGAGGGAACCGGAGGTAAAAATGTCGACTTCCCAGCTGTTGCTGTGGAAACAAGGTCCGAGAGACCATCCCCAAACAATTCCTCACCCTTGTAAGGCAAAACCTCCATGTGCCTTTTAGAATCCGCATCACCTGTCCACTGCCGAGTCCATAATACTCTCCTGGCAGAAATGGACATTGCATTAATTCTAGATGCCAGCCGGCAAATATCCCTCTGTGCATCTCTCATATATAAGACAACGTCTTTAATATGCTCTATGGTTAGCAAAATCGTATCCCTGTCGAGAGTATCAATATTATCTGACAGGGTATCAGACCAAGCTGCTGCAGCACTGCACATCCAAGCTGAAGCAATTGTAGGTCTCAGTATAGTACCTGAGTGTGTATATATACAGACTTCAGGATAGCCTCCTGCTTTCTATCCGCAGGCTCCTTTAAGGCGGCCGTATCCTGAGACGGCAGTGCCACCTTTTTAGACAAGCGTGTGAGCGCCTTATCCATCCTAGGGGATGTCTCCCAACGTAACCTGTCCTCTGGCGGAAAAGGGTACGCCATCAGTAATTTTTTAGAAATCACTAGTTTCTTATCGGGGGAAGCCCACGCTTCTTCACACACTTCATTCAACTTATCTGATGGGGGAAAAACCACTGGTTGCTTTTTCTCCCCAAACATAATACCCTTTTTAGTGGTACCTGGGTTAATGTCAGAAATGTGCAACACATTTTTCATTGCCGTAATCATGCAACGGGTGGCCCTAGTGGAATGTACATTAGTCTCGTCCTCGTCAACACTGGAGTCAGACTCCGTGTTGACATCTGTGTCTGCCATCTGAGGTAGCGGGCGTTTTTGAGCCCCTGATGGCCTTTGAGACGCCTGGGCAGGCACTGGCTGAGAAGCCGGCTGTCCCACAGCTGTTATGTCATCGAACCTTTTATGCAAGGAGTTGACACTGTCGTGTAATACCTTCCACATATCCACCCACTCTGGTGTCGACACCGCAGGGGGTGAAATCACACTTATCGGCACCTGCTCCGCCTCCACATAAGTTTCCTCATCAAACATGTCGACACAGCCGTACCGACACACCGCACACACACACGGAATGCTCTGACTGAGGACAGGACCCCACTAAGTCCTTAGGGGAGACAGAGAGAGAGTATGCCAGCACACACCACAGCGCTATATATCACAGGGATGCACACTATACTGAGTGATTTTTCCCAATAGCTGCTATTATACACAATTTTGCGCCTAAATTTGTGCCTCCCCTCTCTTTTTTACCCTAGAAGTCTGGAACTGCAGGGGAGAGTCTGGGGAGCGTCGTTCCAGCGGAGCTGTGAAGAGAAAATGGCGCTGGTGTGCTGAGGAAGATAGCCCCGCCCCTTTCTCGGCGGACTTCCCCCGCTTTTTTATATGTTTTATGGCGGGGGATTATGCACATATACAGTTTATTAGACTGTATTATGTGCTTTTTGCCAGGTAAGGTACTCTAATTGCTGCCCAGGGCGCCCTGCACCCATCAGTGACCGGAGTGTGTGGTGTGCAGAGGGAGCAATGGCGCACAGCTAATGAAGACCGGAGTCTTCAGCCGCCGATTTTCAACTTCTCTTCGTTCTTCTGGCTCTGCGAGGGGGACGGCGGCGCGGCTCCGGACGACCGAGGCTGGGCCTGTGTTCGATCCCTCTGGAGCTAATGGTGTCCAGTAGCCTTAGAAGCCCAAGCTAGCTGCAAGCAGGTAGGTTCGCTTCTCTCCCCTCAGTCCCACGAAGCAGTGAGTCTGTTGCCAGCAGATCTCACTGAAAATAAAAAACCTAACAAATACTTTCTTTTCTAGGAAGCTCAGGAGAGCCCCTAGGGTGCATCCAGCTCTGGCCGGGCACAGATACTAACTGAGGTCTGGAGGAGGGGCATATAGGGAGGAGCCAGTGCACACCAGATATAGTACCTAATCTTTCTTTTAAGAGTGCCCAGTCTCCTGCGGAGCCCGTCTATACCCATGGTCCTTACGGAGTACCCAGCATCCACTAGGACGTCAGAGAAAAAGTATTATGGACCGAAGAGCCCAAATTTTAATTTTCGGAACTAGAAGACATCAGTATGATCAAAGTATGGTCAGAAAACGGGTGTTAGATAATTGTATAAGTCATACAGTTAAACATTGTGGTGGTCATATCATGATTTGGGATGGACGAAAGGTTGGAGATTTAAGAAAAGAAACTATAACACAGTATTTTGTTTTTTCTCCGGCAGGGTCCACAGGTTAGCCACAGGATAACAATGGGATATGATGAAGCGACAGCGGATTTGCACAAAATCCAGAGGAGCGGTCCCTCTGGCGCGGTTGGGATAAAAGATAGAGAGGTACCTAGTCAGATGGTAGTGGTAGGGGATTCTATCATCAGGAAGGCAGATAGGGCAATCTGCTACCGGGACCGTGATCGCCGTACAGTCTGATGTCTCCCGGGTGCTCGGGTACGGCACATAGCGGACCGGGTAGATAGATTGTTGGAAGGGGCTGGGAAAGACCCGGCGGTCTTGGTGCACGTTGGCACCAATGACAAAGTTAGCGGAAGGTGGGATGTCCTTAAGAAAGACTATAGGGACTTAGGAAAGAAACTGAAGGCAAGGACATCTAAGGTAATATTCTCTGAATTATTACTCGTGCCAAGCGCTAGTCCAGGGAGGCAGAGGGAGATTAGGGAGGTAAATGTGTGGCTTAGGGATTGGTCAGGAAAAAGGGGTTTGTGTTCCTGGAACACTGGGCGGACTTCTCAGTCAGTGACTGAGGAGGGGGCAGCAGTGCTGGTGGGGAAGGATGGTTAGAAGGTTGGAGGAGATTTTAAACTAGGAGCCTGGGGGGAGGGTTTAGCTAGAAACTACGGGTCATGCAGTGAAAATAGTGGGGATGGCGGTAGTAAACGAAATGGGGGAGAAGTTGGGGGGAGGGTAAGAGCAGGCGGTAAGGTTACTAACATGGGTACTAAAAGAGATTTTACCAAAGCACTAACCAATGACGATTACAGGTCATCATTGCTACATAAGGTGAAATATGTCCCTAACGCAAGGGAAAATACTTATCTTAGTTGTATGTATGTAAACGCCAGAAGCATTACTGGTAAAAAGGGTGAACTAGAAATACTTGCAGCAAGCAAACAGTATGATATTATAGGCATTACTGAAACTTGGTGGGATGAATCTCATGATTGGACAGTCAATCTAGAGGGCTATACACTGTTTAGGAGAGACAGACTAAATAAAAAGGGTGGAGGGGTGTGTCTTTACGTAAATCCGTTTTTAAAACCTGATAATATGGTTAGATATTCAGAAGGGGACTGTAGACACTGTCGAGACATTATGGGTAGAAATTGCATGCAGGGAAAAAGGAATAAAAAAAAGTTAGTATTGGGTGTATGCTATAGGCCGCCTGGTATCAACGCATCTGATGAGGAATTGCTACTAAGGGCTGTAACACACACTCCGGTTTTTCCCGGATGGCAAAAAGCCGGAAAAACTTTGTCCGGCTTTTTGCCATCCGGGAGAAACCGGCAGTGTCTGTCACACAGGACGGCTTTGAGCCGTGTGTGATGCTGTGCGCATGCGCAGCATCAGACACGGCTTCAGAAAAAAACGTTGTGTGTGAAAGCTCCCCTTCACACACACGGTCAACTGGCTGCAAAGACGGCCCGGCGGCCGCCGGACCTTCCAGTGGTAAGACCCGGCAGCCGGGCCGGGGCCGTGCAGTGTGAAGGGACTCTAGCCCTCACACTGTTAACTACAACGCCGGCACGGGAAAAAGCCGTCCGGCTTTTTACCGGCCGGCAAAAGCCGGGTAGTGTGTTTTAGCCCTTAAGCAAATTGAAAGAGCAGCAGGAGTAGGAGACATAGTAGTGATGGGAGATTTTAACTATCCAGAGATAAATTAGAAAAATGATTCATGTGATACTGCTAGGGGCAATATGTTTTTAAACACACTTAATGATAACTACTTAGTCCAACTAATTGAGGAACCAACTAGGTACAATGCAACCTTAGACCTGGTATTAACAAACAATGGGGATTTGGTATCAGGTATTATAGTAGGGGAACCCATAGGAAACAGCGACCACAATATGGTCACATTCAATATCAGTTTCCATAAACAGCCCTATACTGGCTCAACTAGGACTCTAAACTTAAGCAAAGCAAATTTTGAAAAGATGAGGGTATTTTTCAGGAAAAAATACTACAGAGAAATGGGAGGTACTAAAATTCCTGCTAGCTAAAAATACACTCAAATTTATTCCTATGAGCAGCAGAAAAAGGAATAAAAATCATAAACAGATGTGGTTTAACAAAAAGATTAAGGTACTTATGGGCAAGAAAAGGCGAGCATTTAAAAAATACAAATCTGACGGGAAGCAGAGTCATTTCAGCACTATAAGGAATGTAACAAAATTTGCAAAAAGGAAATAAGAGCGGCTAAAGTAGAAACTGAAAAACTAGTAGCGAAGGAAAGCAAAGCAAATCCCAAAAAATTCTTTAAATACATTAATAGCAAGAGATTAAAGGAGAGTATAGGCCCTTTAAGAGACAAGTTGGGAGTCTTAAGCAAAAATGATAATGACATAGCGGACACACTAAATGAGTTTTTTTCAACAGTATTCACTAGAGAGGACCCAATTCAGGGACTGACACACAATCTCAATAATGAGAATATCCCACTGATAGGTACTTATTTAAGCGAGGAAGTAGTCTGTGACCGATTAAAACATTTCAAGATTAATAAATCACCAGGGCCCGATGTTATTCACCCAAGGGTTCTAATGGAGCTTCACTCTGAACTGGCAAAACCGCTATCTTTGATCTTTAAGGATTCAGTTATATCAGGTATGGTTCCCAAAGACTGGCGTATAGCGGAAGTAGTGCCTATATTCAAAAAGGGAAGTAAAGCTGAACCAGGTAATTATAGACCAGTTAGTCTTACATCTATAGTGGATAAAGTATTGGAAGGTATTCTAAGAGATAGTATTCAGAAGTTCCTTGAAGTCAATAAGGTCATTAAAAGGAATCAACATGGGTTTATGAAGGACAGATCCTGTCAAACCAACTTACTTGGCTTTTATGAAACAGTAACCGCAAACCTAGATCAGGGTAAAGACGTGGATGTAATCTTTTTAGACTTTGCCAAAGCGTTCGATACTGTACCACACATGAGACTTATCTACAAGCTACAAGAATCAGGGCTAGGAAGCATAATATGCACTTGGGTCAAAAACTGGTTAGATAATAGGGAGCAGCGCGTTGTGGTTAATGGATCTTTTTCAACTTGGACTGAAGTGCTAAGTGGTGTGCCGCAAGGCTCAGTATTAGGACCGCTATTGTTCAATATTTTAATTAACGACCTAACAGAAGGTCTAGAGAGCATGGTATCAATTTTTGCAGATGATGCCAAATTGTGTAAGGCTATAAATACAGAGGAGGATGCAGAGTCTCTTCAGAACGACTTAGTTAAATTAGAAGCATGGACAGCCAAATGGAGAATGCGCTTCAACACAGACAAGTGTAAGGTAATGCACTGTGGTAACAAGAACAAAAATTACACCGACCTACTAAATGGGGTAAAATTAGGGGATTCTGTACTGGAAAATAAGATTTTACTCACCGGTAAATCTATTTCTCGTAGTCCGTAGTGGATGCTGGGACTCCGTAAGGACCATGGGGAACAGCGGCTCCGCAGGAGACTGGGCACAACTAAAGAAAGCTTTAGGACTACCTGGTGTGCACTGGCTCCTCCCACTATGACCCTCCTCCAGACCTCAGTTAGGATACTGTGCCCGGAAGAGCTGACACAATAAGGAAGGATTTTGAATCCCGGGTAAGACTCATACCAGCCACACCAATCACACCGTATAACTTGTGATACTATACCCAGTTAACAGTATGAAATATAACTGAGCCTCTCAACAGATGGCTCAACAATAACCCTTTAGTTCAGTGGTTCCCAAACTGTGTGCCGTGGCACCCTGGGGTGCCTCAGGACACTTGCAGGGGTGCCTCGGGTTGGTGGTCCAGGATCAATTAAAATGATTTATGGTTAATGTAATAGGCAGAGTCAGTGCTGGGGGCTGCCAATCATAACATGTTTGGACAAACAGAGGCAAATCCTGTCCCTCAACACACACAATTGACCCTAAGGGTGACATATAAGCACAATTTACTTAATTTAATATTTCTTTCTTAATTTATCAATAAGAAACCTTTGACCTAGGGGTGCCGTGAAAACAATTCTGATGCTCTAGGGCGCCGTGCTTGTAAAATGTTTGGGAACCACTGCTTTAGTTAACAATAACTATATACAAGTATTGCAGACAATCCGCACTTGGGATGGGCGCCCAGCATCCACTACGGACTACGAGAAATAGATTCACCGGTGAGTAAAATCTTATTTTCTCTGACGTCCGAAGTGGATGCTGGGACTCCGTAAGGACCATGGGGATTATACCAAAGCTCCCAAACAGGCGGGAGAGTGCGGATGACTCTGCAGCACCAAATGAGCAAACTCAAGGTCCTCCTCAGCCAGGGTATCAAATTTGTAGAATTTAGCAAAAGTGTTAGACCCTGACCAAGTATTAGCTCGGCAAAGTTGTAAAGCCGAGACCCCTCGGGCAGCCGCCCAAGAAGAGCCCACCTTCCTCGTGGAATGGGCTTTTACAGATTTAGGATGCGGCAGTCCAGCCGCAGAATGCGCAAGCCGAATTGTGCTACAGATCCAGCGAGCAATAGTCTGCTTTGAAGCAGGAGCACCCAGCTGGTTAGGAGCATACAGGATAAATAGCGAGTCAGTTTTCCTGACTCCAGCCGTCCTGGAAACATATATTTTCAAGGCCCTGACTACGTCCAACAACTTGGAATCCTCCAAGTCTTTAGTAGCCGCAGTCACCACAATAGGTTGGTTCAAATGAAAGGCTGATACCACCTAAGGGAGAAACTGGGGACGAGTCCTCAATTCTGCCCTATCCATATGGAAAATCAGATAAGGGCTTTTACATGACAAAGCCGCCAATTCTGACACACGCCTGGCCGAAGCCAAGGCCAACAGCATGACCACTTTCCACGTGAGATATTTTAATTCCACGGTTTTAAGTGGCTCAAACCAATGTGACTTTAGGAAATCCACACCACGTTGAGATCCCAAGGTGCCACTGGAGGCACAAAAGGGAGCTGAATATGCAGCACTCCCTTAACAAATGTCTGAACTTCAGGCAGTGAAGCCAGTTCTTTCTGGAAGAAAATCGATAGAGCCGAAATCTGGACCTTAATGGAACCCAATTTTAGGCCCATAGTCACCCCCTGACTGTAGGAAGTGCAGAAAACGGCCCAGCTGAAATTCCTCCGTTGGGGCCTTTCTGGCCTCACACCACGCAACATATTTTCACCAAATGCGGTGATAATGGTTTGCGGTCACTTCCTTCCTAGCTTTAATCAGCGTAGGAATGACTTCCTCCGGGATGCCCTTTTCCTTCAGGATCCGGCGTTCAACCGGCATGCCGTCAAACGCAGCCGCGGTAAGTCTTGGAACAGACAAGGCCCCTACTGCAGCAGGTCCTGTCTGAGCGGCAGAGGCCATGGGTCCTCTGAGATCATTTCTTGAAGTTCCGGGTACCAAGCTCTTCTTGGCCAATCCGGAACAATGAGTATAGTTCTTACTCCTCTTCTCCTTAATATCCTCAGAACCTTGGGTATGAGAGGAAGAGGAGGGAACACATAAACCGACTGGTACACCCACGGTGTCACTAGAGCGTCCACAGCTATTGCCTGAGGGTCTCTCGACCTGGCGCAATATCTTTCTAGCTTTTTGTTTAAGCGGGACGCCATCATGTCCACCTGTGGCCTTTCCCAACGGTTTACAATCAGTTGGAAGACTTCTGGATGAAGTCCCCACTCTCCCGGGTGGAGGTCGTGCCTGCTGAGGAAGTCTGCTTCCCAGTTGTCCACTCCCGGAATGAACTCTGCTGACAGTGCTAACACGTGATTTTCCGCCCATCGGAGAATCCTTGTGGCTTCTGCCATCGCCATCCTGCTTCTTGTGCCGCCCTGTCGGTTTACATGGGCGACTGCCGTGATGTTGTCTGACTGAATCAGTACCGGCTGGTTTTGAAGCAGGGGTCTTGCTTGACTTAGGGCATTGTAAATGGCCCTCAGTTCCAGAATATTTATGTGTAGGGAAATCTCATGGTTTGACCAAAGTCCCTGGAAGTTTCTTCCCTGTGTGACTGCCCCCCAGCCTCGAAGGCTGGCATCCGTGGTCACCAGGATCCAGTCCTGTATGCCGAATCTGTGGCCCTCTTGAAGGTGGGCACTCTGCAGCCACCACAGCAGAGACACCCCGGTCCTTGGAGACAGGGTTATCAGCCGATGCATCTGAAGATGCGATCCGGACCACTTGTCCAACAGGTCCCACTGAAAGGTTCTTGCATGGAACCTGCCGAATGGAATTGCTTCGTAGGAAGCTACCATTTTTCCCAGAACACTCGTGCAGTGATGTACCAACACCTGTTTTGGTTTCAGGAGGCCTCTGACTAGAGATGACAGTTCCTTGGCTTTCTCCTCCGGGAGAAACACTTTTTTCTGTTCTGTGTCCAGAACCATCCCCAGGAAAAGTAGACGTGTCGTAGGGACCAGCTGTGACTTTGGAATATTTAGAATCCAACCGTGCTGTTGAGATAGTGCTACCCCGAAAAACAACTGCTCCCTGGACCTCGCCTTTATCAGGAGATCGTCCAAGTACGGGATAATTAAAACTCCCTTTTTTCGAAGGAGTATCATCATTTCGGCCATTACCTTGGTAAATACCCTCGGTGCCGTGGACAGGCCGAACGGCAACGTCTGGAATTGGTAATGACAATCCTGTACCACAAATCTGAGGTACTCCTGGTGAGGATGGTAAATGGGGACATGCAGGTAAGCATCCTTGATGTCCAGCGATACCATGTAAGCCCCCTCGTCAAGGCTTGCAATAACCGCCCTGAGCGATTCCATCTTGAACATGAATTTTTTTATATGTGTGTTCAAGGATTTCAAATTTAAAATGGGTCTCACCGAACCGTCAGGTTTCGGTACCACAAACATTGTGGAATAGTAACCCCGTCCTTGTTGAAGGAGGGGCACCTTGACTATCACCTGCTGGGAATACAGTTTGTGAATTGCCTCTAGCACAGCCTCCCTGCCTGAGGGAGTTGTTGGCAAGGCAGATTTGAGGAAACGGCGGGGGGGAGACGTCTCGAATTCCAGCTTGTACCCCTGAAATACCACTTGAAGGATCCAGGGATCCACCCGTGAGCGAGCCCACTGATCGCTGAAGTTTTTGAGCCGACCCCCCACCATACCTGGCTCCGCCTGTGGAGCCCCAGCGTCATGCGGCGGACTTAGCGGAAGCGGGGGAGGACTTTTGCTCCTGGGAACTGGCTGTATGCTGCAGCTTTTTCCCCCTACCTCTGCCTCTGGGCAGAAAGGACGCGCCTTTTCCCCGCTTGCCCTTCTGGGGCCGAAAGGACTGTACCTGATAATACGGTGCTTTCTTTGGCTGTGAGGGAACATGGGGTAAAAATGCTGACTTCCCAGCTGTTGCTGTGGAAACGAGGTCTGAGAGACCATCCCCGAACTCCTCCTCACCCTTATAAGGCAAAACTTCCATGTGCCTTTTAGAATCTGCATCCCCTGTCCACTGCCGAGTCCATAAGCCTCTCCTGGCAGAAATGGACATTGCACTTATTTTAGATGCCAGCCGGCAAATATCCCTCTGTGCATCTCTCATGTATAAGACTGCGTCTTTTATATGCTCTATGGTTAGCAATATAGTGTCCCTGTCTAGGGTATCAATATTTTCCGACAGGGAATCTGACCACGCAGCTGCAGCACTGCACATCCATGCTGAAGCTATAGCTGGTCTCAGTATAATACCTGTGTGTGTATATACAGACTTCAGGATAGCCTCCTGCTTTCTATCAGCAGGTTCCTTTAGGGCGGCCGTATCCGGAGACGGTAGTGCCACCTTCTTTGACAAGCGTGTGAGCGCTTTATCCACCCTAGGGGGTGTTTCCCAACGTGACCTATCCTCTGGCGGGAAAGGATACGTCATCAGTAACCTTTTAGAAATTACCAGCTTCTTATCGGGGGAAGCCCACGCTTCTTCACACACTTCATTTAATTCCTCAGAAGGGGGAAAAACCACTGGTAGTTTTTTCTCCCCAAACATAATACCCTTTTTTGTGGTACCTGGGGTAAGATCAGAAATGTGCAACACATTTTTCATTGCCTCAATCATGTAACGTGTGGCCCTATTGGAAATTACATTAGTCTCATCGTCGTCGACACTGGTATCAGTATCCGTGTCGACATCTGTGTCTGCCATCTGAGGTAGCGGTAGAGCCCCTGATTGCCTTTGAGACGCCTGGGCAGGCATGAGCTGAGAAGCCGGCTGTCCCATATTTGGTATGTCATCAAACTTTTTATGTAATGAGTTGACACTTTCACGTAATTCCTTCCACAAGTCCATCCACTCAGGTGTCTGCCCCGCAGGGGGTGACATCACATTTATTGGCATCTGCTCCGCCTCCACATAAGCCTCCTCATCAAACATGTCGACCAGCCGTACCGACACACCGCACACACACAGGGAATGCTCTGACTGACGACAGGACCCCACAAAGCCCTTTGGGGAGACAAAGAGAGAGTATGCCAGCACACACCAGAGAGCTATATAATACAGGGATTAACACTATAACTGAGTGATTTTCCCTTATAGCTGCTATATATTAATATACTGCGCCTAAATTTAGTGCCCCCCCTCTCTTTTTTACCCTTTGTTGCTTGAAACTGCAGGGGAGAGCCTGGGAGCGATCCATCCAGCGGAGCTGTGAGGGAAAAATGGCGCCAGTGTGCTGAGGGAGATAGCCCCGCCCCTTTTTCGGCGGACTTCTCCCGCTTTTTTGCGGAATTCTGGCAGGGGTATTTTTCACATTTATAGCCTATGGGACTATATATTGTGATATTTAGCCAGCCAAGGTGTTAATATTGCTGCTCAGGGCGCCCCCCCCCCCCAGCGCCCTGCACCCATCAGTGACCGGAGTGTGAGGTGTGCATGAGGAGCAATGGCGCACAGCTGCAGTGCTGTGCGCTACCTTGTTGAAGACCGAAGTCTTCTGCCGCCGATTTTCCGGACCACTTCTTGCTTCTGGCTTTGTAAGGGGGACGGCGGCGCGGCTCCGGGACCGAACGATTGAGGTCGGGTCCTGTGTTCGATCCCTCTGGAGCTAATGGTGTCCAGTAGCCTAAGAAGCCCAAGCTAGCTGCAAGCAGGTAGGTTCGCTTCTTCTCCCCTTAGTCCCTCGTAGCAGTGAGTCTGTTGCCAGCAGATCTCACTGAAAATAAAAAACCTAAAATTATACTTTCTTTCTAGGAGCTCAGGAGAGCCCCTAGTGTGCATCCAGCTCAGCCGGGCACTAGATTCTAACTGAGGTCTGGAGGAGGGTCATAGTGGGAGGAGCCAGTGCACACCAGGTAGTCCTAAAGCTTTCTTTAGTTGTGCCCAGTCTCCTGCGGAGCCGCTATTCCCCATGGTCCTTACGGAGTCCCAGCATCCACTTAGGACGTCAGAGAAAAGGACTTAGGTGTCCTCATAGACAGCAAGCTAAGCAGTAGTACCCAAAGTAGGACAGTATCCTGACCCCTTGACGGCGGAGTACCACCATCACCGCCATAACTTTGGAAAAGACTTGCGGAGCCGTAGTTAAACCAAAAGGTAAAGCCCGAAACTGGTAATGGAGGTTGCCAATTGCAAACCTCAGTTATTGCTTATGTGATACTGCTATAGGAATATGCAGGTAAGCATCCTGTATGTCCAGGGAGACCATGTAGTCCCCAGGTTCCAAGGCCAGAACTATAGAGCGAAGGGTTTCCATACGGAACTTGAAACTTTCACAAACCTGTTCAATGCCTTGAGGTTGAGAATGGGCAAGGAGGACCCATTTGGTTTCGGGACCAGAAACAGTGGAGAATAGTACCCCCGACCCCTGAGCAAGAGGCACCTGTACTACGACTCCTGTATCCAGGAGGGTCTGTACCACCGAATGGAGAGTGTTTGCCTTTGTCTGGTCTAACGGGACGTCTGTCAGGCAAAATCGATGAGGCTATGGCGTAACCTCAAATGACGACTTGCCGTAACCAGGCATCTGAAGTGGTCTTCAACCATTCCTGGGTATACCCTAGAAGCTGGCCCCCCACCCTGGGATCCCCCAGGGGGAGGCCCACCCCGTCATGCGGCAGGCTTATCGGCCTTAGAAGCTGGCTGACGGGCAGCCCAGGCTCTTTTGGGCTTCGGCTTACCAGGTTTGGAAGTGCGGGCCTGCTTGTTGTACGCCTGACCTTTTGCTTTACCTGAAGGATTTAAGGAAAGGAAATACCTTTAGCCTTCGACACAGAAGGAGCGGTACTTGGCAGACAGGCAGTTTTGGCAGTAGCCAAGTCAGCCACTATCTTATTTAAGTCCTCCCCAAACAGAATATCTCCCTTGAAAGGGAGTACCTCCAGGGTTTTTCTAGAGTCCAGATCCACAGACCAGGATCTCAGCCACAATATCCGGCGAGCCAGGACCGATGTAGTAGAGGCCTTGGCGGCTTCTGATGCCGGTATTCTAGCAGCCGCCTCTTTAATATAGTGAGAAGCTGTGACAATATATGATAAGCATTGTTTCGCCCATGCTTCAATAGCCTCTGCAGCCCATGTTGCTGCAATAGTGGGCCTTTGTGCAGCACCCTTCAGGGTGTAAATCGCTTTCAGACAACCCTCCACACGTATATCCGTAGGCTCTTTTAGAGACGTGACAGTAGTGACAGGAAGAGCTGAGGAAACCACCATCCTAGCCACATGTGAGTCTACTGGAGGAGGAGTTTCCCATTTTTTAGACCGCTCTGGCGCGAGGGGATAGCGAGCCAGCATCTTCTTCTTTTGAGGCACAAACTTCTTTCCTGGGTTTCCCCAGGGTTCCTGACGCATATCCACTAGGTGGTCAGAGTGAGACAAAACTTGTTTAACCAACGTCTGACGGTTGAACCAATCTGGTTTCTTAGGAGGGGCGGATGGCTCGGGATCATCCGTAATCTGTAAAATCAACTTAATAGCCTCCAAAAGATCAGGAACATCCACATGTGAACTACCCTCCCCTCAGCAGTATCTGTGTCAGAATCTGTGGGGTCAGTGTAAGCGCCATCTTCGTCAGACGAGGTGTCAGTGACAGCAGTGGATTGTGAGGAGATAAGAGCTCGCTTAGAGGACCCCTTCGTCTTAGGCGAGCGAGGGTCAGACTTTTTAGTAGTCAAAGACTGGTTCAACTTCAATTGAGCAGACAAATTATCCGCCCACAGCGGGTTAGCTGCAGGGATCACATACGGATGCACCGGCATAAGCGGTCCCATAGGGGGTGTTAGTTTAGTAACTAGCGTATGTCGAAGTGTGGAGAAAGTAGCCCACGGTGGGTTGTTATGCACCCCCGTTGCCACAGTCCTACTGGGGAGAAATGAGCCCCCAGAACCAGAGCCCACAGCTGCTATAGTCTCCTCATAGGGATCTGTGGCTTCAGCAACACCGGCAGTGTGTTCAGCCCCAGAACCGTTACCTTCAGAAGCAGACATGATATAACTTGCAGTATCAGGTAACACAGTACATTTGTCAGCAGCACAATACCTCTTGCTTAAACCCCTGTGCACTGTAGTCAGCACAAGCAGGGATACAGGAGAGATATAGTGACTAAAATCACAGAGAAAAATATGTATTAAAGTATATCTTGTGAAAACCCTATATTATTAGAAAACCTGACGCACCAAGCACCCTCAGGTTATAGAATATAGGGATAGCAAGTTGAGTGAGAGACACGAAATGGAAAACACTCAGCAAGCTAATGCACACACATATAGTCACAGTTATACAATGCAGAGGTTATTACTAACAATAATACTGCACTGGACCAGCTGATATATATAGCTATGTAGTCAATAGATATAACAATGCACAGTAAGAACTGGATGTATATCACAGGATACTTGTACCAAAGAACCCTGAGTAAATGCACTCTCTTAACTAACACTGTCTAATTGACATGAGAATACTTAAGTGTCATGTAAAGTCACAGCGCTGACAACCAGGCAGCTTTACAAAGGAGGATTTGCACAAACAGTCCCAGGAACAGTGTATCTGAGAGAAATGGCGCCCAAACACTGACAGTGAGTGAGGGAGAGAAAGATATGCAGCTCCAGTGCGGGAAAATTTGCTGGAAATGGCGCCCTGGGGCTGGGGGAGGGGCTCCAGGTCTAAGCCTTATCCCCTTTGCTGGCAAAACCACCAGGTACTGCGGGCTACACACAAAAAGGTTTTAAGAGAAAACATGACCTGCACCCATGCCCTGGTGATCTAGTGGGATCGCCTGTACTGCCACAGTGTCCACCGCCAGCGCGCACGGCTCGCCTCCCACCAACCGCGCCGGATCGCGATAAAGTACGGGTCACGCGAGCGGGACCCACTTACCACTTCCCGAAGCGCGGCCACGCGATCCCGGAGAGCCCCCGTCGTGTGTGCATGACCAGAAGAAAACTGGAGGCTCCTGATGTAGTTACCCGGCAAACAGGGCTCGGGAGTGTACAGCGCCGCTGGGGAGAGATGGAGCTGCAGCAGTGAATGTCACTAGACATGTACACACTGCTACAGCCCTTGCAATCTTCACTTTTCTTCTCAAAAAAGCTCTTCTTAGGGCTGCCCAGAGCAGCCCCTCTGTTATGTGCCTGCTATCTACGGCACCAACTA
Source organism: Pseudophryne corroboree (assembly GCF_028390025.1). NCBI lineage: Eukaryota > Metazoa > Chordata > Amphibia > Anura > Myobatrachidae > Pseudophryne > Pseudophryne corroboree. The sequence goes on from NC_086450.1 coordinate 257,803,059, forward strand.
CAAAACTGAGCTCCTGTGCAGGGAGGCGGGGTTATAGAGGAGGCGGCACTATGCATTCTGAGAACAGTCAAAGCTTTTGAGCCTGTTGGTGCCTCGGATCAAGATCATACTCTACACCCCTATGTCTTTCCTTGTGGAGCCCAGTGTACCCTGCAGCAGAAAGAGTCGCTCCAACAACTCTCCGCCGGGTCACGACAACGCTTACCCACGAATACAGTGCTGTTTCGGCGGGCGTCTGTGTCGGATATAATAGCAGGTCCAGCAGACGTTACCAGGCTGTGGCCGGAGTACGGGGAGAAGGTAAGGCATCGGTTCCACCTAGAAGGGGAATACAGACACAGCCGCACTGTTTTGGGAGGAAACTACAAAACCGTCGCTGATGCGGCTGCCACCCCAGGTGCACCAGCGCTACGTCTTCGGGATCATAGAATCCAGGAATAGTATGAAGCCGCAATGCCTAGGGTTGATGTCAGCAGTGGGGACTAAGACGCTCTCCTGTTTGCCCCTCCCCCTGTTTCATGACCGGATTCCTCGGAGTCTCCCGCCATGAACTGTTACCCGCTTCTGTCTCAGACGCTGTACACGAAGGGGACCCAGTCACAGCATAGGCAGCTGTGTGACTGGTGCGTCTGTTTTCACTATAGGTTCATGGAGCGGCAGTGTACAGTAGAAGCGTCTGGATCCACCCAGCGTTCGCTAACATATTGATCTGTCCTGGAAGCAAGGTGAATCTCCCTGTAACCCACTTTACTGAGTACGGGTAATAATAAGAATTTACTTACCGATAATTCTATTTCTCGGAGTCCGTAGTGGATGCTGGGGTTCCTGAAAGGACCATGGGGAATAGCGGCTCCGCAGGAGACAGGGCACAAAAGTAAAGCTTTTACAGGTCAGGTGGTGTGTACTGGCTCCTCCCCCTATGACCCTCCTCCAGACTCCAGTTAGGTACTGTGCCCGGACGAGCGTACACAATAAGGGAGGATTTTGAATCCCGGGTAAGACTCATACCAGCCACACCAATCACACCGTACAACTTGTGATCTAAACCCAGTTAACAGTATGATAACAGAGGAGCCTCTGAAAGATGGCTTCCTAAACAATAACCCGAATTAGTTAACAATAACTATGTACAAGTATTGCAGATAATCCGCACTTGGGATGGGCGCCCAGCATCCACTACGGACTCCGAGAAATAGAATTATCGGTAAGTAAATTCTTATTTTCTCTATCGTCCTAAGTGGATGCTGGGGTTCCTGAAAGGACCATGGGGATTATACCAAAGCTCCCAAACGGGCGGGAGAGTGCGGATGACTCTGCAGCACCGAATGAGAGAACTCCAGGTCCTCCTTTGCCAGGGTATCAAATTTGTAAAAATTTACAAACGTGTTCTCCCCTGACCACGTAGCTGCTCGGCAGAGTAGTAATGCCGAGACCCCTCGGGCAGCCGCCCAAGATGAGCCCACCTTCCTTGCGGAATGGGCCTTAACAGATTTAGGCTGTGGCAGGCCTGCCACAGAATGTACAAGTTGAATTTTGTTACAAATCCAACGAGCAATCGACTGCTTAGAAGCAGGTGCACCCAACTTGTTGGGTGCATACAGTATAAACAGCGAGTCAGATTTTCTGACTCCAGCCGTCCTTTAAATGTATATTTTTAAGGCTCTGACAACGTCCAACAACTTGGGAGTCCTTCAAGTCGTCTGTAGCCGCAGGCACTACAATAGGCTGGTTCAGGTGAAACGCTGATACCACCTTAGGGAGAAAATGCGGACGCGTCCGCAGCTCTGCCCTATGTCGAATGGAAAATTAAATAAGGGCTTTTATAAAACAAAGCCGCCAGTTCAGATACTCTCCCGGCCGAAGCCAGGGCCAGTAACATAGTCACTTTCCATGTGAGATATTTCAAATCCACCTTCTTTAGTGGTTCAAACCAATTTGATTTGAGGAAATCTAAAACTACATTTAGATCCCACGGTGCCACCTTAGGCACCACAGGAGGCTGTATATGCAGTACTCCTTTGATAAAAATCTGGACCTCAGGGACTGAGGCCAATTCTTTTTGGAAGAATATTGATAGGGCCGAAATTTGAACCTTAATAGATCCCAATTTGAGACCCATAGACAATCCTGATTGCAGGAAATGTAGGAAAACGACCCAGTTGAAATTCCTCCATCGGAGCACTCCGCTGCTCGCACCACGCAACATATTTTCGCCAAATACGGCGATAATGCTTCGCGGTGACTTCCTTCCTTGCCTTTATCAAGGTAGGAATGACTTCTTCTGGAATGCCTTTTCCTTTTAGGATCTGGCATTCAAAACGCCATGCCGTCAAACGCAGCCGCGGTAAGTCTTGAAAAAGACAAGTACCCTGCTGAAGCAGGTCCCTTCTCAGAAGTAGAGGCCACGGATCGTCCGTGACCATCTCTTGAAGTTCCGGGTACCAAGTCCTTCTTGGCCAATCCGGAGCCACTAGTCTTACTCCACTTTGCCGTATAATCCTCAATACCTTTGGTATGAGAGGCAGAGGAGGAAACACATATACCGACTGGTACACCCAAGGTGTTACCAGCGCGTCCACAGCTATTGCCTGCGGATCTCTTGACCTGGCGCAATACCTGTCCAGTGTTTTGTTGAGGCGAGACGCCATCATGTCCACCATTGGTTTTACCCAACGGTTTAATAGCATGTGGAAAACTTCTGGATGAAGTCTCCACTCTCCCGGGTGAAGGTCGTGTCTGCTGAGGAAGTCTGCTTCCCAGTTGTCCACGCCCGGGATGAATACTGCTGACAGTGCTATCACGTGATTCTCCGCCCAGCGAAGGATCCTGGCAGCTTCTGCCATTGCCCTCCTGCTTCTTGTGCCGCCCTGTCTGTTTACATGGGCGACTGCCGTGATGTTGTCCGACTGGATCAACACCGGTCTTCCTTGAAGCAGAGGTTCCGCCTGGCTTAGAGCATTGTAGATTGCTCTTAGTTCCAGAATGCTTATGTGAAGAGACTTTTTCAGGCTCGACCACACTCCCTGGAAATTTCTTCCCTGTGTGACTGCTCCCCAGCCTCTCTGGCTGGCACCCGTGGTCACCAGGATCCAATCCTGCATGCCGAATCTGCGGCCCTCCAATAGATGAGCCTCCTGCAACCACCACAGAAGGGATACCCTTGTCCTCGGCGACAGGGTTATCCGCAGGTGCATCTGAAGATGCGACCCTGACCATTTGTCCAACAGATCCCTTTGCATGGAATCTGCCGAAAGGGATTGCTTCGTAAGAAGCTACCATTTTTTCCCAGGACTCTTGTGCATTGATGTACAGACACCTTTCCTGGTTTTAGGAGGTTCCTGACCAGGTCAGATAACTCCTTGGCTTTTTCTTCGGGAAGAAAAACCTTTTCTGAACTGTGTCCAGAATCATCCCCAGGAACAGCAGACGAGTTGTCGGCATTAATTGGGATTTTGGAATATTCAGAATCCATCCGTGCTGCTTTAGCACCTCTTGAGATAGTGCTAAACCCATCTCTAGCTGTTCTCTGGACCTTGCCCTTATTAGGAGATCGTCCAAGTATGGGATAATTAATACGCCTTTTCTTCGAAGAAGAAATATTATCTCGGCCATTACCTTTGTAAAGACCCGAGGTGCCGTGGACAAACCAAACGGCAGCGTCTGAAACTGATAGTGACAGTTTTGTACAACGAACCTGAGGTACCCCTGGTGTGAGGGGTAATTGGAACGTGGAGATACGCATCCTTGATGTCCAAGGATACCATAAAGTCCCCTTCTTCCAGGTTCGCTATCACTGCTCTGAGTGACTCCATCTTGAACTTGAACTTCTTTATGTACAGGTTCAAGGACTTCAGATTTAGAATAGGCCTTACCGAGCCATCCGGCTTCGGTACCACAAAAAGAGTGGAATAATACCCCTTCCCTTGTTGTAGAAGAGGTACCTTGACTATCACCTGCTGAGAATACAGCTTGTGAATGGCTTCCAAAACCGTCTCCCTTTCTGAGGGGGACGTTGGTAAAGCAGACTTCAGGAAACGGCGAGGTGGCTCTGTCTCTAATTTCAACCTGTACCCCTGAGATATTATCTGCAGGATCCAGGGATTTACCTGCGAGTGAGCCCACTGCGCGCTGTAATTCTTGAGACGACCGCCTACCGCCCCCGAGTCCGCTTGCGAAGCCCCAGCGTCATGCTGAGGCTTTTGTAGAAGCCGGGGAGGGCTTCTGTTCCTGGGAAGGAGCTGCCTGTTGCTGTCTCTTCCCTCGTCCTCTGCCTCGTGGCAGATATGAATAGCCCTTTGCTCTCTTATTTTTAAAGGAACGAAAAGGCTGCGATTGAAAGGTCGGTGCCTTTTTCTGTTGGGGAGTGACTTGAGGTAGAAAGGTGGATTTCCCGGCCGTAGCCGTGGCCACCAAATCCGATAGACCGACCCCAAATAACTCCTCTACGCATCGCCTGTCCACTGTCGAGTCCATAAAGCTCTTCTGGCCGAAATGGACATAGCACTTACCCGTGATGCCAGTGTGCAGATATCTCTCTGTGCATCACGCATATAAAGAAATGCATCCTTTATTTGTTCTAACGACAGTAAAATATTGTCCCTGTCCAGGGTATCAATATTTTCGATCAGGGACTCTGACCAAACTACCCCAGCACTGCACATCCAGGCAGTCGCAATAGCTGGTCGTAGTATAACACCTGCATGTGTGTATATACCTTTTTGGATATTTTCCATCCTCCTATCTGATGGATCTTTAAGTGCGGCCGTCTCAGGAGAGGGTAACGCCACTTGTTTTGATAAGCGTGTTAGCGCTTTGTCCACCCTAGGAGGTGTTTCCCAGCGCTCCCTAACCTCTGGCGGGAAAGGGTATAAAGCCAATAACTTCTTTGAAATTAGCAGTTTTTTATCGGGGCACCCCACGCTTCATCACACACGTCATTTAATTCTTCTGATTCGGTAAAAACTACTGGTAGTTTTTTCACACCCCACATAATACCCTGTTTAGTGGTACCTGTAGTATCAGCTAAATGTAACATCTCCTTTATTGCCAAAATCATATAACGTGTGGCCCTTTTGGAAAATACGGTTGATTCGTCACCTTCACTACCGGAATCAGTGCCTGTGTCTGGGTCTGTGTCGACCGACTGAGGCAAGGGGCGTTTTACAGCCCCTGACGGTGTTTGAGGCGCCTGGACAGGCACTAAGTGAGTGTCCGGCCGCCTCATGTCGGCAAACGACTGCTTAAGCGAGTTGACGCTATCCCGTAATTCCACAAATAAAGGCATCCATTCTGGTGTCGACCCCCTAGAAGGTGACATCCTCATATTTGGCAATTGCTCCGCCTCCACACCAATAACGTCCTCATACATGTCGACACACACGTACCGACACACAGCAGACACACAGGGAATGCTCTATACGAAGACAGGACCCACTAGCCCTTTGGGGAGACAGAGGGAGAGTCTGCCAGCACACACCAAAAAGCGCTATATATGACAGGGATAGCCTTATGATTAAGTGCTCCCTTATAGCTGCTTTTATATTAATATATTGCCATTTATTTTGCCCCCCCTCTCTGTTATACCCTGTTTCTGTAGTGCAGTGCAGGGGAGAGACCTGGGAGCCTTCCTGACCAGCGGAGCTGTGACAGAAAATGGCGCCGTGTGCTGAGGAGATAGGCCCCGCCCCTTTTCCGGCGGGCTCGTCTCCCGCTATTTAGTACATTTAGGCAGGGGTAAATATCTCCATATAGCCTCTGGGGCTATATGTGAGGTATTTTTAGCCTTTTTAAAGGTTTACATTTGCCTCCCAGGGCGCCCCCCCCCAGCGCCCTGCACCCTCAGTGACTGCCGTGTGAAGTGTGCTGAGAGGAAAATGGCGCACAGCTGCAGTGCTGTGCGCTACCTTAAGAAGACTGCAGGAGTCTTCAGCCGCCGATTCTGGACCTCTTCTTGCTTCAGCATCTGTGAGGGGGCCGGCGGCGTGGCTCCGGTGACCATCCAGGCTGTACCTGTGATCGTCCCTCTGGAGCTTCATGTCCAGTAGCCAAGAAGCCAATCCATCCTGCACGCAGGTGAGTTCACTTCTTCTCCCCTCTGTCCCTCGTTGCAGTGATCCTGTTGCCAGCAGGAATCACTGTAAAATAAAAAAACCTAAGCTAAACTCTCTAAGCAGCTCTTTATGAGAGCCACCTAGAATTGCACCCTTCTCGGCCGGGCACAAAAATCTAACTGGAGTCTGGAGGAGGGTCATAGGGGGAGGAGCCAGTACACACCACCTGACCTGTAAAAGCTTTACTTTTGTGCCCTGTCTCCTGCGGAGCCGCTATTCCCCATGGTCCTTTCAGGAACCCCAGCATCCACTTAGGACGATAGAGAAACAGCATTAAGTCTATCTACCCTTTTGAGTACAAATAGTGCATATTGCATATGAGTCTGTATACAATTACTATTGTCTCTTTTGCAATGCATCTGAAAACGTTAGCTCTATTTAAACATGATTCAGTAATGTTCCCCTACATACTTAAAATGTAGTTGTAGTTTAAGTGCTTATATTGCTTATTATACTAATGTAGAACGTGAATCACTGCTAGTGTGACTGCTGACGTTACTATATTTCTTTCAGGTTTTTTTTTATTCCGATCCTCAATGCTGGTGCATGGGTAAGGTCGGATTGTATGTCACTTTAAGAAGCTTTAAGTGATTAAAGTCACAAATTGTGTAGTACACTGTGGAATTGTTAATTATTTGCCATGTCTAAGAGCAGCAAAGGCGAGAAAGGTACACTCACAGCAACACCAACACTCATATCACGTTTGTCTTGCAAAGCTGTGTTATCCTCTCAGGAGCTGGTTCAGGATGGTTTGTAAACAATTTTTTTTAGCTTTCATCAAGGGTTGATGAAAAATACAAGGCAGATTCAGGTGCAGATGGATCCACCTTTGGCTATGTTTGCACAGACTTTATCCAGTATAGCTGAACGGATAATTCCTCCAACTCCTGTACCAGGGATAGGTTACACAATTAACCCATACATGCAGCTCCGCACCTATGGTGTATCACTTCTAGCAGCAGCCTCTCAAAAGAAACAAGCTGATAAGACAGTGGTAAGTAAATCTTCACCCTCACAGGCTACACGATTCAGATGAGGATTCATCGGAATATGAAGGCCCAATTAATTCTACTTCGGCATACGAAGAGGAGGAGGAGGAGGAGGAGGAGGAGGAGGAGGAAGGTCTCGGTTCAGTGCATATAGCGGAGTTAATTAAAACAATGAAAGCCATTCTATCCTTAGAGAATTCAGCAGAGCCTGTGTTGAAAACCAAGGCACCTGTGTTTAAACGTCCCAAAACAGTTAAGACCGAGTTTTCAGGGTCAGATCAGCTGATGGAAATCATGGAAGAGGCTTGGGCTAAGCGGGGTACACTGGGCTTCACAAGGAACAACATCGGGGATGTCCTAAAGCAGTTCCTTATGGGAGGGGACGCACTGTAGCAGGCACAAGAACCAAGTGTCCAAAGAAAGCATCCTGGGAAGCGGCGGTATAAAAAGCATAGAACCTTATAAACGTGTTCCCTGAGGACCACGTAGCCGCCTTGCACAATTGTTCAAGGGTCGCACCACCGTGGACCGCCCAAGAAGGTCCAACCGACAGAGTAGAATGGGCCTTAATGGTAGCAGGAGCTGGACAATTAGCCTGTACATAAGCATGTGCAATCAACATTCTAATCCATCTGGCCAGAGTCCGCTTGGAAGCAGGCCAGCCACGTTTGTGAAAAAATAAGAATTTACTTACCGATAATTCTATTTCTCGGAGTCCGTAGTGGATGCTGGGGTTCCTGAAAGGACCATGGGGAATAGCGGCTCCGCAGGAGACAGGGCACAAAAAAGTAAAGCTTTACTAGGTCAGGTGGTGTGCACTGGCTCCTCCCCCTATGACCCTCCTCCAGACTCCAGTTAGGTACTGTGCCCGGACGAGCATACACAATAAGGGAGGCATTTTGAATCCCGGGTAAGACTCATACCAGCCACACCAATCACACCGTACAACTTGTGATCTAAACCCAGTTAACAGTATGACAACAGAAAGGGCCTCTTAAAGATGGCTCCTTAACAATAACCCGAATTAGTTAACAATAACTATGTACAAGTATTGCAGATAATCCGCACTTGGGATGGGCGCCCAGCATCCACTACGGACTCCGAGAAATAGAATTATCGGTAAGTAAATTCTTATTTTCTCTATCGTCCTAAGTGGATGCTGGGGTTCCTGAAAGGACCATGGGGATTATACCAAAGCTCCCAAACGGGCGGGAGAGTGCGGATGACTCTGCAGCACCGAATGAGAGAACTCCAGGTCCTCCTTTGCCAGGGTATCAAATTTGTAAAATTTTACAAACGTGTTCTCCCCCGACCACGTAGCTGCTCGGCAGAGTTGTAATGCCGAGACCCCTCGGGCAGCCGCCCAAGATGAGCCCACCTTCCTTGTGGAGTGGGCTTTTACAGTTTTAGGCTGTGGCAGGCCTGCCACAGAATGTGCAAGTTGAATTGTGTTACAAATCCAACGAGCAATCGACTGCTTAGAAGCAGGTGCGCCCAACTTGTTGGGTGCATACAATATAAACAGCGAGTCAGATTTTCTGACTCCAGCCGTCCTTGCAATGTATATTTTTAAGGCTCTGACAACGTCCAACAACTTGGAGTCCTCCAAGTCGCTAGTGGCCGCAGGCACCACAATAGGTTGGTTCAGATGAAATGCTGATACCACTTTAGGGAGAAAATGCGGACGAGTCCGCAGTTCTGCCCTATCCGAATGGAAGATTAGATAAGGACTTTTATAAGATAAAGCCGCCAATTCAGATACTCTCCTGGCAGAGGCCAGGGCTAGTAACATAGTCACTTTCAATGTGAGATATTTCAAATCCACCTTTTTCAATGGTTCAAACCAATGGGATTTGAGGAAATCTAAAACTACATTTAGATCCCACGGTGCCACCGGAGGCACCACAGGAGGCTGTATATGCAGTACTCCCTTGACAAAAGTCTGGACCTCAGGGACAGAGGCCAATTCTTTTTGGAAGAATATTGACAGGGCCGAAATTTGAACCTTAATGGATCCCAATTTGAGACCCATAGATAATCCTGATTGCAGGAAATGTAGGAAACGACCCAGTTGGAATTCCTCCGTCGGAACCCTCCGATCCTCGCACCACGTTACATATTTTCGCCAAATGCGGTGATAATGTTTCACGGTGACTTCCTTCCGTGCCTTAATCAAGGTAGGAATGACTTCTTCTGGAATGCCTTTCCCTTTTAGGATCTGGCGTTCAACCGCCATGCCGTCAAACGCAGCCGCGGTAAGTCTTGAAAAAGACAGGGACCCTGCTGTAGCAGGTCCCTTCTCAGAGGTAGAGGCCACGGTTCGTCCGTGAGCATCTCTTGAAGTTCCGGATACCAAGTCCTTCTCGGCCAATCCGGAACCACTAGTATTGTTCTTACTCTTCTTTGCCGTATGATCTTCAATACCTTTGGTATGAGCGGCAGAGGAGGAAACACATACACTGACTGGTACACCCAAGGAGTTACCAGTGCGTCCACAGCTATTGCCTGTGGATCTCTTGACCTGGCGCAATATTTGTCCAGTTTCTTGTTGAGGCGAGACGCCATCATGTCTACAATTGGTCTTTTCCAACGGTCTATTAACATGTTGAAGACTTCTGGATGTAGACCCCACTCTCCCGGATGAAGATCGTGTCTGCTGAGGAAGTCTGCTTCCCAGTTGTCCACGCCCGGGATGAACACTGCTGACAGTGCTATCACGTGATTCTCCGCCCAGCGAAGAATCTTGGCAGCTTCTGCCATTGCACTCCTGCTTCTTGTGCCGCCCTGCCTGTTTACATGGGCGACCGCCGTGATGTTGTCCGACTGAATCAACACCGGCTTTCCTTGCAGGAGAAGTTCCGCCTGGCTTAGAGCATTGTAGATTGCTCTTAGTTCCAGAATGTTTATGTGAAGAGACTTTTCCAGACTCGTCCATACTCCCTGGAAGTTTCTTCCTTGTGTGACTGCTCCCCAGCCTCTCAGGCTGGCGTCCGTGGTCACCAGGATCCAATCCTGAATGCCGAATCTGCGGCCTTCTAATAGGTGAGCCTTCTGCAACCACCACAGAAGTGACACCCTTGTCTTTGGTGACAGGGTTATTCGCAGGTGCATCTGCAGATGCGACCCTGACCATTTGTCCAACAGATCCCTTTGGAATATTCTTGCATGGAATCTGCCGAATGGAATTGCTTCGTAAGAAGCCACCATTTTTCCCAGGACTCTTGTGCATTGATGTACTGACACTTTTCCTGGTTTTAGGAGGTTCCTGACCAGATCGGATAACTCCTTGGCTTTTTCCTCTGGAAGGAAAACCTTTTTCTGAACCGTGTCCAGAATCATTCCTAGGAACAGCAGACGAGTTGTCGGGATTAAATGGGATTTTGGAATATTCAGAATCCACCCGTTTGCTAAAGCTGTCTCCAGCTGTTCTCTGGACCTTGCCCTTATTAGGAGATCGTCCAAGTATGGGATAACTAATACGCCTTTTCTTCGAAGAAGAATCATCATCTCGGCCATTACCTTGGTAAAGACCCGAGGCGCCGTGGACAATCCGAACGGCAGCGTCTGAAACTGATAGTGACAGTTTTGAACAATGAACCTGAGGTACCCCTGGTGTGCGGGGTAAATCGGAACGTGTAGATACGCATCCTTGATGTCCAAGGATACCATAAAGTCCCCTTCTTCCAGGTTCGCTATCACTGCTTCTGAGTGACTCCATCTTGAACTTGAACTTTTTTATGTAGAGGTTCAAGGACTTCAGATTTAGAATAGGCCTTACCGAGCCATCCGGCTTCGGTACCCACAAATAGAGTGGAATAATACCCCTTTCCTTGTTGTAATAGGGGTACTTTGACTATCACCTGCTGAGCGTACAGCTTGTGAATGGCTTCCAACACCCTCTCCCTTTCGGAAGAGACGGTTGGTAAGGCAGACTTCAGGAAACGATGAGGAGGATCCGTCTCTAATTCCAACCTGTACCCCTGAGATATTATCTGCAGGATCCAGGGGTCTACCTGCGAGTGAGCCCACTGCGCGCTGTAATTTTTGAGACGGCCCCCCACTGTCCCCGAGTCCGCTTGAGAGGCCCCAGCGTCATGCTGAGGGTTTTTGCAGGAGCCGGGGAGGGCTTCTGTTCCTGGGAAGGAGCTGCCTGTTGGTGTCTCTTCCCTCTTCCTCTGCCTCGTGGCAGGTACGACAAGCCCTTTGCTCTCTTATTTTTGTAGGAGCGAAAAGGCTGCGGTTGAAAGGTCGGTGCCTTTCTCTGTTGGGGAGTGACTTGAGGTAAAAAAGTGGATTTCCCGGCAGTAGCCGTGGCCACCAAGTCTGATAGACCAACTCCAAATAACTCCTCCCCTTTATACGGCAAAACCTCCATGTGACGTTTTGAATCCGCATCGCCTGTCCACTGTCGTGTCCATAAGGCTCTTCTGGCTGAAATGGACATAGCACTCACCCGAGATGCCAGTGTGCAAATATCCCTCTGTGCATCACGCATATAGATAAATGCATCCTTTATTTGTTCTAACGACAGTAAAACATTGTCCCTATCTAGGGGTATCAATATTTTCAATCAGGGATTCTGACCAAACTACTCCAGCACTGCACATCCAGGCAGTTGCTATAGCTGGTCGTAGTATAACACCTGCATGTGTGTATATATTCTTTTGAATAACTTCCATCTTCTATCTGATGGATCCTTAAGTGCGGCCGTCTCAGGAGAGGGTAACGCCACTTGTTTGGATAAGCGTGTGAGCGCCTTGTCCACCTTAGGGGGTGTTTCCCAGCGCGCCCTAACCTCTGGCGGGAAAGGGTATAATGCCAATAACTTTTTTGAAATTATCAACTTTTTATCAGGAGCAACCCACGCTTCATCACACACGTCATTTAATTCTTCTGATTCAGGAAAAACTGTTTGTAGTTTTTTCACACCATACATAATACCCTGTTTTACGGTATCTGTAGTATCAGCTAAATGTAACGTCTCCTTCATTGGCCAAAATCATATAACGTGTGGCCCTACTGGAAAATACGTTTGAATTTCTACCGTCGTCACTGGAATCAGTGCCCGTGTCTGGGTCTGTGTCGACCGACTGAGGCAAAGGGCGTTTTACAGCCCCTGACGGTGTTTGAGGCGCCTGGACAGGCATTAATTGATTGTCCGGCCGCCTCATGTCCTCAACTGACTGTTTAAGGGAAGATAAACCATCACGTAATTCCACAAATAAAGGCATCCATTCTGGTGTCGACCCCCTGGGGGGTGACATCTGCATATTTGGCAATTGCTCCGCCTCCACACCAATATCGTCCTCATACATGTCGACACCACGTACCGACACACACCGCAAACTCACAGGGAATGCTCTAATGAAGACAGGACCCACTAGCCCTTTTGGGGAGACAGAGGGAGAGTCTGCCAGCACCACACCACAAAGCGCTATATATACAAGGGATATCCTTATATTAAGTGCTCCCTTATAGCTGCTTTAATATATATATAATATATAGCCATTAATGTGCCCCCCTCTCTGTTTTACCCTGTTTCTGTAGTGCAGTGCAGGGGAGAGACCTGGGAGCCGTTCTGACCAGCGGAGCTGTGACAGAAAATGGCGCCGTGTGCTGAGGAGATAGGCCCGCCCCTTTTTCGGCGGGTTTCTTCTCCCGCTATTTTTCCAGTCAGGCAGGGGTTAAATATCTCCATATAGCCCCTATGGGCTATATGTGAGGTATTTTTAGCCTTGTATAAGGTTTATATTTGCCTCTCAGAGCGCCCCCCCCCAGCGCTCTGCACCCTCAGTGACTGCCCAGTGAAGTGTGCTGAGAGGAAAATGGCGCACAGCTGCAGTGCTGTGCGCTACCTTATGAAGACTGAGGAGTCTTCAGCCGCCGGTTTCCGGACCTCTTCACGCTTCAGCATCTGCAAGGGGGTCGGCGGCGCGGCTCCGGGAACCGGACTCCACGGCTGGGCCTGTGTTCGATCCCTCTGGAGCTAATGGTGTCCAGTAGCCAAGCAGCAAATCCACTCTGCATGCAGGTGAGTTTACTACTTTCCCCCTAAGTCCCACGTTGCAGTGATCCTGTTGCCAGCAGGACTCACTGTAAAGAAAAAAAACCTAAACTAAACTTTCTCTAAGCAGCTCTTTAGGAGAGCCACCTAGATTGCACCCTTCTCGTTCGGGCACAAAATCTAACTGGAGTCTGGAGGAGGGTCATAGGGGGAGGAGCCAGTGCACACCACCTGACCTAGTAAAGCTTTACTTTTTTGTGCCCTGTCTCCTGCGGAGCCGCTATTCCCCATGGTCCTTTCAGGAACCCCAGCATCCACTTAGGACGATAGAGAAACAAACAATACAAGAAGAGAACCAGATTTACTTATGGAGGAAGTTATCTTCACATAGATACGGAGAGCCCGTACCACATCCAAAGACCGTTCTTTGAAAGACAACTCAGGAGAATTAAAGGCCGGAACCACAATCTCCTGGCTAAGGTGGAAAGAAGACACCACCTTAGGCAAAAAATCTGTCCGCGTTCTAAGAACCGCCCAGTCACGGTGAAAAATCAAATAGGGAGACTTGCAGGATAAGGCTCCCAAGTCCGAGACCCTTCTAGCTGAAGCAATAGCCAGCAAGAATAGGAACTGAAAGGAAAGCCATTTAAGGTCAGCAGAGCCGGGGAGGGGGGGGGGGGGGAGGCTCAAACGGAAACACTTGAAAGGCCTCCAAAACCACCGACAAGTACCAAGGGGCCACAGGCGGCACATAAGGAGGCTGAATCTGCAACACACCATGAGTGAATGTACGGACAATCAGGTATGGGTGGCTATCTTTCTCTGAAACCTAACCGACAAAGCAGATGTGAACCTTGAGGGAGGCCAGAAGCAGGCAAAAGTCCAGGTCTTGTTGTAGAAAGACCAATAGTTCGGCCATACTAAACTTGAAAACTTCATGATTGTGAGACGCACAGCAAGTAAAGCAAGCATTCCAGAACCTATGGTAAAACCGAGCAGAAGCCGGCTTGCAGTACTTCAACATAGTTTGAACGACAGCCTCAGAAAAACCCTTGGACCTCAGGACGGAAGCTTCAAGAGCCATGCTGTCAAAGCCACACGGGCCAAATCCTGGTAAAGGGCCCTGAACTAGGACGTCTGGTCGTTGAAGTAGAAGGGGACGATCCCACGAGAGACCCAGTATGTCGGAGAACCAGTGCCATCTGGGCCACGCCGGAGCGACCAGAAGCAGGTTTCCTCCTTCTTGCTTGAACTTCCGTATTACTCTGGGCAGGAGTGACACAGAAGGGAACACATACGGTAGCTGAAAATTCCATGGAATTGCCAGAGCGTCCACGAACGCAGCTTGAAGATCCCTTGTCCTTGCTCCGAAGACCGGAACCTTGTGATTGTGTCGAGACGCCATCAGATCCACATCTGGAAGGCCCCACGTGTCCACGAGAAGTTGGTACACCTCCGGATGGAGGCTCCACTCTCCTACGTGTACATCCTGACGACTGAGATAGTCGGCTTCCCAGTTCAGGATGCCCGGAATGAAAACTGCCGATATGGTCGGCAGATGGCGTTCTGCACACTGAAGAATCCGTGATACTTCCCTCATTTTAATGCGGCTTCGAGGGGCGCCTTGATGATTTATATACGCCACCGTGGTGGCGTTGTCCGACTGATGCTGGGCCAATGTCAACGCGTTGAACATTGCCCGCAATTCCAGAATATTGATCGGGAGCAGAGACTCCTCCTTGGTCCACCGACCCTGAAGAGAGTGTTGTTCCAACACCGAGCCAACCTCTCAGAAAGGCATCCGTCGTCAGAAAGACCCACTTGAATATCCAGAAGGGACGGACCCTGCTCAATCATTGGTTCTTCAGCCACCAGCTCAGTGACAGGCGGACTTCCGGAGTCAATGATATCATGTGAGATCTAATCCGGTGAGGCAGGCCGTCCCACTTGGTAAGAATTTACTTCTGGAGAGGGCGAGAGTGGAACTCAGCATACTCCACCATGTCGAAAGCAGACACCATGAGACCCAGCACTTCCATTGCCGAATGTATCGACACTTGCGGACATTATAGGAAGATTCGAATCCTGTCCCGAAGCTTCAGGACTTGCTTCTGAGACAGGGACAACCGTTGGTTGTGAGTGTCCAGTAACGCTCCCAGGTGTAACATGCTCCGAACAGGAACCAGGGAGGGTTTCTTCCAGTTGATCAGCCACCCGTGGGCTTTCATGCACTGGACCGTCAGATCGAGATGACACAGGAGAAATTCTGGGGAATTTGCCAGGATCAACAAATCGTCCAAGTATGGAAGGATCCTGGCCCCTTCACGGCGAAATGTAGCAGTCATGACCGCCATTACTTTGGTAAAAACTCGGGGAGCCATTGTCAAACCAAAGGATAACGCCCGAAATTGGTAATGTAGGTTGCCCACCACAAACTGCAGATTCTGTTGATGAGATACCGCAATAGGAATATGCAGGTAGGCATCCTGTATGACCAGGGAGACCATATAGTCCCCATGCGCCATGGCCAGAACAATAGAGCACAGAGTTTCCATACGGAACTTGGAAATTCGCACATGCTTGTTCAAAGACTTCAGATTGAGAATGGGCCTCGAGGACCCGTTCCGTTTCGGGACTAGAAACAGCTGTGAATACTACCCCTTGCCCCTCTGAGCCAGAGGCGCCTGTACTACCACTCCTGTGGTCAGGAGGGAATGTACCGAGTGCAACGTATTTGCTTTTGCCGGATCCAGAGGCACATCTGTCAGGTGAAACCGCTATGGGGGACGATTCTTGAAGATTATGGCATAACCTCGAACGAAGACTTCCCTCGGCCAGGCATCTGAAGTGGTCTTCAACCAATCCTGGGCAAAACCTAGAAGTCGGCCCCCCACCTTGGGATCCCCCTGAGGGAGGCGCGCCCCGACATGCGGCAGGTTTGTCAGTTTTGGAAGCTGGCTGACGAGCGGCCCAGGCACACTTCGGTCTGGGCTTGGCAGGTCTGGAAGCACGAGCTTGATTTGGGTACGCCTGACCTTTTGCTTTTCCTGGAGGACGAAAGGGCCGAGGGAAAGTACTTTTAGCCATCTGTGTCGAAGGAGCCGTACTAGGTAGGCAAGCTATTTTAGCAGTAGCCAAAATCAGCCACAATCTTATTGAGGTCTTCTCCAAAGAGAAAGTCTCCCTTGAAAGGAAGCACCTCCAGGGTTTTCTTGGAATCCATATCCACCTACCAAGATCTCAATCAAAGGATACATCTGGCCAAGACGGACGTAGTAGCAGCCTTGGCAGCGAGCACCCCGGCATCGGAGGCCGCCTCCTTAAGGTATAGAGAAGCTGTGGCAATATACGAGACACATTGTCGAGCATGCTCAGATGCGTTGGAAGGCAGTTCCACCTCGAGTTCCTGAGCCCACGCCTCAACAGCTTCAGCAGCCCAAGTCGCTGCAATTGTTGGCCTATGCAATCAGCCCCCGTTAGGGTATAAACCGCTTTTAAACAGCCCTACACACGACGATCCGTCGGTTCCTTCAGAGAGGTGACGGTAGTTACCGGTAGGGCAGAGGAAACAACCATACACGTCACATGAGAATCTACAGGCGGAGGGGTTTCCCAATTTTTACACACCTCCGCAGAGAGGATAGCGAGCCAACAGTCTCTTATTCGGTGTAAATTTTGTCCCCGGATTTTCCCAGGATTCCTGACGTATGTCAACCAGGTGTTTAGAATAGGGTAAAACTTGTTTAACCACCTTCTTACGCTTAAACCTATGCGGTTTCTTGGAGACAGTTTCAGGCTCAGAATCATCAGAAACTTGAAGAATGAGCCGTATTGCCTCAATCAAATCAGAGATATCCACAGATGATTTCCCCTCTCCATCTGAAATATCAGCGTCCGTGTCTGGGTGGTCAGTATATGTACCTTCCTCCTCAGAGGACATGTCTGTTAAAGCTTTGGAATGGGAGGAGGTAATGGCCCTTTTAGAAGACAACTTATGCGGCCGAGAGTGACCATTAGATTTAGACATGGATCAGTTCAAATGCTGTAACTGAGTAGAAAGCTAGTCCGCCCATGGCGGGTTCACAGCAGGATCCAAAAACTGAGGTAGTGGTCGAGGTGGTCCCACAGGGAGCATCAATTTAGTCACAAGCATGTTTAACAATGTGGAGAATGTAGCCCAAAGCGGGTGCTGTGATGCCCCAAGCGCTACCGACAAACTGGGGGGTAAGGAACCCCCTGAACCTGAACTCTCAGCTGCTAAAGTATCCTACATTACGTCTGCGGCCTCATTACCACGCAGTGTGGGAGAGTCCCCAACGTCGTTGCCACGTTTAGCATATATAACTATATGAACAATAATGGGCAACCCGGTACATAGTGTAGCAGCGCTATACCTAGCAACAACTCTCAGAAAAGAAGTCTAAGATGGCACAGTCCAGGAGTTCAATAGACAGACTATATGGCAACTATAAATCACAAGTATGCCGTCAGTACATCTTGTGATACAATCCTATATTACTTATGGAAAAAAACCTGAAGCACTTGGCCCCCACAGGTATAGTAATACAGGAATAGCACGCTGAGTGAAATATCATGCAATATGCAACCACGCAGCAGTTACATGAACACACACAAATATAGTAACAAGTGTACCATGCAGAAATTATGTACCATAAACTGCACTGGACTAGCAATACAAAGTAATACTCAGTATGGCTATATGTGATAACTATAGATATCACAAACACAGTAAGCACTGGATGTATATCACAGAGTGTTTGTACCTCACAACCCTGAATGTATGCATTCTTTCTTAACTAACACAGTCACAGTGACAGGTAGAATACTCAAGTGTCCTGTAGGAAGCACAGCACTGGCAGTCAGGCGGCTTCACAGAGGAGGATTTGCCCCAGCAATCCCAGGAACAGCAAGGCTCTATCTATAATGGCCACTGACCAGGAGTGAAGGAGAAGGAAGCAGCTCCAGGGCGGAAACATTGTATAAATGGCACCCTGGGGCTTGGGGGAGGGTCCTCAGGTCCGGCATGTTCCCCCTGCAGGCATCCCCACCGGGTGTGCGGGCAGAACAACAAAACGGAGGAACTGGTACTAAATCCCCCTGACCTGTGCCCAAAATAATACCCTGTTGGCTAGTGGAGTAGCCCAGTACTCAGTGTCCACGCCAGCGCGCGCGGCCCGCCTACTACAGCTGCGCTGGATTGCGTTAAAGTGCTGCACAGGAGCCCCTTACCTCCCCCTTGCCTGCGGTCCCGCAATCCGGGAGACGGCGGTGTGTGTGACTCAAATTTAGGAAGAAGCCTGCGTCTCAGCTGCAGTGACCTGGCAACCCCGGCGCGGGAGTATATAGCGCCGCTGGAGGTGATGGAGCTGCATGCTGGAAAGTCTCTACTTTGCTAGCAGCAGCCCTTGAAGTCTTCATACAGATTACTGTTCAGCCTTAGTAAAAGGCTGCTTAAAGCAGCCACCTGAAGAGTACCTGCATACTGCAAGGCACCAACTTACAAACTGAGCTCCTGTGCACGGAGGAGGGGTGATATAGGAGGTGGCACTATGCATCTTGGGAAGAAGGTCAAAGCTTTGAGCCTGTTGGTGCCTCGGATAAAGATACTACTCTACACCCCGATGTTATTCCTTGTGAAGCCCAGTGTACCCAGCAGCAGAAAATCCCATATAGCACATATAAAATAAGAATTTACTCACCGGTATTTCTATTTCTCGTAGTCCGTAGTGGATGCTTGGAACTCCGTAAGGACCATGGGGAATAGACGGGCTCCGCAGGAGACTGGGCACTCTAAAAGAAAGATTAGGTACTATCTGGTGTGCACTGGCTCCTCCCTCTATGCCCCTCCTCCAGACCTAATTTAGGGAAACTGTGCCCGGAAGAGCTGACACAACAAGGAAAGGATTTGGAATCCAGGGTAAGACTCATACCAGCCACACCAATCACACTGTACAACTTGTGATAACCATACCCAGTTAACAGTATGAACAACAACTGAGCCTCATTTAACGGATGGCTCATAACAATAACCCTTTAGTTAAGCAATAACTATATACATGTATTGCAGAGAGTCGGCACTTGGGACGGGCGCCCAGCATCCACTACGGACTACGAGAAACAGAATTACCGGTGAGTAAATTCTTATTTTCTCTGACGTCCTAGTGGATGCTGGGAACTCCGTAAGGACCATGGGGATTATAGCAAAGCTCCCAAACGGGCGGGAGAGTGCGGATGACTCTGCAGCACCGAATGAGCAAACTCAAGGTCCTCCTTAGCCAGGGTATCAAACTTGTAGAACTTAGCAAATGTGTTTGAACCCGACCAAGTAGCAGCTCGGCAAAGCTGTAAAGCCGAGACCCCTCGGGCAGCCGCCCAAGAAGAGCCCACCTTCCTTGTGGAATGGGCTTTTACTGATTTAGGATGCGGCAATACTGCCGCAGAATGGGCTTGCTGAATCGTGTTACAGATCCAGCGCGCAATAGTTTGCTTTGAAGCAGGAGCACCCAGCTTGTTGGGTGCATGCAGGATAAACAGCGAGTCAGTTTTCCCGACTCCAGCCGTCCTGGCTACATAGATTTTCAAAGCCCTGACTACATCCAGCAACTTGGAGTCCTCCAAGTCCCGAGTAGTCGCAGGCACCACAATAGGTTGGTTCAAATGAAACGCTGATACCACCTTAGGGAGAAATTGGGGACGAGTTCTCAATTCTGCCCTGTCTATATGGAAGATCAGATATGGGCTTTACATGACAAAGCCGCCAATTCTGACACACGCCTAGCTGAAGCTAAGGCCAACAGCATGACCACCTTCCACATGAGATACTTTAGCTCCACGGTCTTAAGTGGCTCAAACCAGTGGGATTTCAGGAAATCCAACACAACGTTAAGATCCCAAGGTGCCACTGGAGGCACAAAAGGGGGCTGAATATGCAGCACTCCCTTAACAAACGTCTGAACTTCAGGCAGTGAAGCCAGTTCTTTTTGAAAGAAAATAGATAGGAATTCCTCTGTTGGGGCCTTCCTGGCCTCACACCAAGCAACATATTTCCGCCATATGCGGTGATAATGCTTTGCTGTCACATCCTTCCTAGCTTTTATCAGCGTAGGAATAACTTCATCTGGAATGCCCTTTTCCGTTAGGATCCGGCGTTCAACCGCCATGCCGTCAAACGCAGCCGCAGTAAGTCTTGGAACAGACAGGGTCCCTGCTGTAACAGGTCCTGTGTGAGAGGCAGAGGCCATGTGTCGTCTGAGATCATTTCTTGTAGTTCTGGGTACCAAGTTCTTCTTGGCCAATCCGGAACAATGAGTATAGTTCTTAATCTTCTCTTTCTTACTATCCTCAGTACCTTGGGTATGAGAGGAAGAGGAGGGAACACATAAACCGACTAGTACACCCACGGTGTCACTAGTGCGTCCACAGCTATCGCCTGAGGGTCCCATGACCTGGCGCAATATTTTTTAGCTTTTTGTTGAGGCGGGACGCCATCATGTCCACCTGTGGCAGTTCCCAACGATTTACAATCTGTGTGAAGACTTCTTGATGAAGTCCCCACTCTCCCGGGTGGAGGTCATGCCTGCTGAGGAAGTCTGCTTCCCAGTTGTCCACTCCCGGAATGAACACTGCTGACAGTGCTAGCACGTGATTCTCCGCCCATCGAAGAATCCTTGTGGCTTCTGCCATTGCCATCCTGTTTCTTGTGCCGCCCTGGCGGTTTACATGGGCGACCGCTGTGATGTTGTCTGATTGAATCAGTACTGGTTGGTTTTGAAACAGGGGCTCTGTTTGACTCAGGGCGTTGTAAATGGCCCTTAGCTCCAGAATATTTATGTGTAGTGAAGTCTCCAGACTTGACCACTGTCCCTGGAAGTTTATTCCCTGAGTGACTGCCCCCCATCCTCGGAGGCTTGCATCCGTGGTCACCAGAACCCAGTCCTGTATGCCGAACCTGCGGCCCTCGAGAAGATGAGCACTCTGCAGCCACCACAGCAGAGACACCCTGGCCCTCGGGGACAGGGTGATCAACCGATGCATCTGAAGATGCGATCCGGACCATTTGTCCAACAGATCCCACTGAAAGATCCTTGCATGGAACCTGCCGAAGGGAATTGCTTCGTAAGAAGCTACCATCTTTCCCAGGACTCGCGTGCAGTGATGCACTGACACCTGCTTTGGTTTCAGGAGGTCCCTGACCAGAGATGAGAATTCCTGGGCCTTCTCCTCCGGGAGAAAGACCTTCTTCTGTTCTGTGTCCAGAATCATGCCCAAGAACAGTAGACGCGTCGCAGGAATCAGCTGCGACTTTGGGATATTCAGAATCCAGCCGAGCTGATGCAGCACTTACTGATATAGTGCTACGCTGACTAGCAACTGCTCTTTGGGCCTCGCCTTTATAAGGAGATCGTCCACGTACGGAATAATCATGATTCCCTTCTTTCGGAGGAGCATCATCATTTCGGCCATTACCTTGGTAAATACCCGCGGTGCCGTGGACAGACCAAATGGAAACGTCTGGAATTGGTAATGACAGTCCTGTACCACAAACCTGAGGTACTTTGAACTTCAACTTTTTAATATAATTGTTCAAGGATTTTAAATTTAGAATGGGTCTCACCGAACCGTCTGGTTTCGGTACCACAAACATTGTGGAATAGTAACCCCGTCCCTGTTATAGGAGGGGTACCTTGATTATCACCTGCTGAAGATACAGCTTGTGAGTTGCCGCCAGTACTACCTCCCTTTCTCTGAGGGCAGCAGTCAAGGCTGATTTGAGGTAACGGCGAGGGGGAGTCGCCTCGAATTCCAGCTTGTATCCCTGTGATACTACTTGCAGAAACCAGGGATCCATCTGTGAGCGAGCCCACTGGTCGCTGAAGTTCCGGAGACGCGCCCCCACCGCACCTGGCTCAGCCTGTGGAGCCCCAGCGTCATGCGGTGGACTTAGAGGAAGCGGGGGAAGATTTTTGATCCTGGGAACTGGCCGTCTGGTGCAGCCTTTTCCCTCTTCCCTTGCCTCTGGCAGAAAGGAAGCGCCTTTGACCCGCTTGCTTTTCTGAGGCCGAAAGGACTGTACCTGATAATACGGTGCTTTCTTAGGCTGTGAGGGAACCTGAGGTAAAAATTTGACTTCCCAGCTGTTGCTGTGGATACGAGGTCCGAGAGACCATCCCCAAACAATTCCTCACCCTAATAAGGCAGAATCTCCATGTGCCTTTTAGAATCAGCATCACCTGTCCACTGCCGGGTCCATAATACCCTCCTGGCAGAAATGGACATTGCATTAATTCTGGATGCCAGCCGGCAAATATCCCTCTGTGCATCCCTCATATATAAGACAACGTCTTTAATATGCTCTATGGTTAGCAAAATAGTATCCCTGTCGAGGGTAACAATATTATCTAACAGGGTATCAGACCACGCTGCAGCAGCACTACACCTCCATGCTGAGGCAATTGCAGGTCTCAGTATAGTACCTGAGTGAGTATATACAGACTTCAGGATTTCCTCCTGCTTTCTATCAGCAGGCTCCCTTAAGGTGGCCGTATCCTGAGACGGCAGTGCCACCTTTTTTGACAAACGTGTGAGCGCCTTATCCACCCTAGGGGATATCTCCCAACGTGACCTATCCTCTGGCGGAAAAGGGTACGCCATCAGTAACTTTTTAGAAATGACCAGTTTCTTATCGGGGGAAACCCACGCTTCTTCACACACTTTATTCAACTCATCTGATGGGGGAACAAAACACTGGCTGTTTTTTCTCCCCAAACATAATACCCCTTTTTAGTGGTACTTGGGTTAATGTCAGAAATGTGTAACACATTTTTCATTGCCGAAATCATGCAACGGATGCCCCTAGTGGATTGTGTATATGTCTCAACCTCGTCGACACTGGAGTCAGACTCCGTGTCGACATCTGTGTCTGCCATCTGAGGTAGCGGGCGTCTTTGAGCCCCTGATGGCCTTTAAGACGCCTGGGCAGGCGCGGGCTGAGAAGCCGGCTGTCCCACGGCTGTTACGTCATCCAGCCTTTTATATAAGGAGTTGACACTGTCGGTTAATACCTTCCACATATCCACCCACTCTGGTGTCGGCCCCGCAGGGGGTGACATCACATTTATCGGCACCTGCTCCGCCTCCACATAAGCCTCCTCATCAAACATGTCGACACAGCCGTACCGACACACCGCACACACAGGGAATGCTCTGACTGAGGACAGGACCCCACAAAGTCCTTTGGGGAGACAGAGAGAGAGTATGCCAGCACACACCACAGCGCTATTTAATCAGGGATTTACACTAACAGAAAGTGATTTATCCCTATAGCTGCTTTTTATATACAGTTTGCGCCTAAATTTAGTGCCCCCCCACTCTTTTTAACCCTTTGAGCCTGGAAACTGCAGGGGAGAGCCTGGGGAG
Source organism: Pseudophryne corroboree (assembly GCF_028390025.1). Taxonomy (NCBI): domain Eukaryota; kingdom Metazoa; phylum Chordata; class Amphibia; order Anura; family Myobatrachidae; genus Pseudophryne; species Pseudophryne corroboree. The sequence goes on from NC_086450.1 coordinate 257,826,599, forward strand.
CTGTCTTCCAGCTGCACTGTGAAGAGAAAATGGCGCCAGTGTGCTGAGGGAGATAGCCCCACCCCTTTTTCGGCGGACTTCTCCCGCTCTTATAATTGTATTATGGCAGGGGATTTTTACACATATATAGCTTATTAGGCTATATTATGTGTTGTTTGCCAAAGTTAAGGTACTCTAATTGCAGCCCAGGGCGCCCCCAGCGCCCTGCACCCATCAGTGACCGGAGTATGTGGTGTGCATAGGGAGCAATGGCGCACAGCTGCAGTGCTGTGCGCTACCTTAATGAAGACCGAAGTCTTCAGCCGCCGATTTCCAGGATGCTCTTCTTGCTTCTGGCTCTGTAAGGGGGACGGCGGCGCGGCTCCGGGACCAGACGACCGAGGCTGGGCCTGTGTTTGATCCCTCTGGAGCTAATGGTGTCCAGTAGCCTAAGAAGCCCAAGCTAGCTGCAAGCAGGTAGGTTCGCTTCTTCTCCCCTTAGTCCCTCGTAGCAGTGAGTCTGTTGCCAGCAGATCTCACTGAAAATAAAAAACCTAACAATTACTTTCTTTACTAGGAGCTCAGGAGAGCCCCTAGTGTGCAACCAGCTCGGGCCGGGCACAGATTCTAACTGGAGGAGGGGCATAGAGGGAGGAGCCAGTGCACACCAGATAGTACCTAATCTTTCTTTTAGAGTGCCCAGTCTCTTGCGGAGCCCGTCTATTCCCCATAGTCCTTACGGAGTTCCCAGCATCCACTAGGACGTCAGAGAAACTTTTTCTAGCAAGCTCTGGAGAGCCCACTAGGAGCACCCAGCTCTGGCCGGGCACAGATTCTAACTGAGGTCTGGAGGAGGGGCATAGAGGGAGGAGCCAGTGCACACCAGATAGTACCTAATCTTTCTTTTAGAGTGCCCAGTCTTTTGCGGAGCCCGTCTATTCCCCATGGTCCATACGGAGTTTCCAGCATCCACTAGGACGTCAGAGAAAACAGGCTGCAATGTTCTTGGAAGAAGCTGCATTGGGGTACTATTGCCTCCAGGAAACCAGCTTCAATAGCTGCTCGCAGAGCAGTTTAGCTATGCACGTAGAGAGCGGATTCAGAATCAAAGGTGGTTTTGGAATCTTTGATTTTTTTCTGTAGACATTCTTTTTGGTAAAGAATTGACAGATATTCTGGAGTCAGAAGCAGACTCCAAGAAGGACAATTTTCCTTCCACATACAATTTCAAACCTAAAGATCTAGCTTTTCGGCCCTTTCAGTCACGAGGAAAAGCTAAGAGGAAAAAGTGATGGCAAGCAGCCCCAATACAAGAAGTCTGGTAAGACTAAAAAACATTGAGCTACCAGAGGACCAGTTAGGAAAACAGATAAGCAGCCATCAGCCTGATGGTGAAGGCCTCACAGATCTGGTAGCAGTCTACTACAGATGCATGGGTGCAGGAAGCAGTATCTCTAGGTTATGCTTTTGCCTTTAGGAAGCACCCTCCTCAAAGGTTTTTTTGTACCAGCCAGTCTCGGGTAGAGACGAAGGCCAGGGCTTTGTTAGAGGCAGTTCAGAAATTGCTTCAGTCAGTAGTAGTCATTCAAGTTCCTCCTGCACAACGAGTACAGGGTTTTTACTAGAGATGAGCGGGTTCGGTTTCTTTGAATCCGAACCCGCACGAACTTCACTTTTTTTTTCACGGGTCCGAGCGACTCGGATCTTCCCGCCTTGCTCGGTTAACCCGAGCGCGCCCGAACGTCATCATGACGCTGTCGGATTCTCGCGAGACTCGGATTCTATATAAGGAGCCGCGCGTCGCCGCCATTTTCACACGTGCATTGAGATTGATAGGGAGAGGACGTGGCTGGCGTCCTCTCCATTTAGATTAGATTTAGAAGAGAGAGAGAGAGAGAGAGATTGCTGTGATACTGTAGATTAGAAGAGAGTGCAGACAGAGTTTAGTGACTGACGACCACAGTGACCAGTGACCACCAGAGACAGTGCAGTTGTTTGTTTTATTTAATATATCCGTTCTCTGCCTGAAAAAAACGATACACAGTCACACAGTGACTCAGTCTGTGTGCACTGCTCAGCCCAGTGTGCTGCACATCAATGTATTGTATATAAAGCTTATAATTGTGGGGGAGACTGGGGAGCACTGCAGGTTGTTATAGCAGGAGCCAGGAGTACATGATAAATAATATTATATTAAAATTAAACAGTGCACACTTTTGCTGCAGGAGTGCCACTGCCAGTGTGACTAGTGGTGACCAGTGCCTGACCACCAGTATATTAGTAGTATTGTATACTATCTCTTTATCAACCAGTCTATATTAGCAGCAGACACAGTACAGTGCGGTAGTTCACGGCTGTGGCTACCTCTGTGTCGGCACTCGGCAGGCAGTCCGTCCATCCATAATTGTATTATAATATATACCACCTAACCGTGGTTTTTTTTTCATTCTTTATACCGTCGTCATACTAGTTGTTACGAGTATACTACTATCTCTTTATCAACCAGTGTACAGTGCGGTAGTTCACGGCTGTGGCTACCTCTGTGTCGGCACTCGGCAGGCAGTCCGTCCAACCATAATTGTATTATAATATATACCACCTAACCGTGGTTTTTTTTTCATTCTTTATACCGTCGTCATACTAGTTGTTACGAGTATACTACTATCTCTTTATCAACCAGTGTACAGTGCGGTAGTTCACGGCTGTGGCTACCTCTGTATCGGCACTCGGCAGGCAGTCCGTCCAACCATAATTGTATTATAATATATACCACCTAACCGTGGTTTTTTTTTCATTCTTTATACCGTCGTCATACTAGTTGTTACGAGTATACTACTATCTCTTTATCAACCAGTGTACAGTGCGGTAGTTCACGGCTGTGGCTACCTCTGTGTCGGCACTCGGCAGGCAGTCCGTCCATCCATAATTGTATTATATACCACCTAACCGTGGTTTTTTTATACCACCTAACCGTGGCAGTCCGTCCATAATTGTATACTAGTATCCAATCCATCCATCTCCATTGTTTACCTGAGGTGCCTTTTAGTTCTGCCTATAAAATATGGAGAACAAAAAAGTTGAGGTTCCAAAATTAGGGAAAGATCAAGATCCACTTCCACCTCGTGCTGAAGCTGCTGCCACTAGTCATGGCCGAGACGATGAAATGCCAGCAACGTCGTCTGCCAAGGCCGATGCCCAATGTCATAGTACAGAGCATGTCAAATCCAAAACACCAAATATCAGAAAAAAAAGGACTCCAAAACCTAAAATAAAATTGTCGGAGGAGAAGCGTAAACTTGCCAATATGCCATTTACCACACGGAGTGGCAAGGAACGGCTGAGGCCCTGGCCTATGTTCATGGCTAGTGGTTCAGCTTCACATGAGGATGGAAGCACTCAGCCTCTCGCTAGAAAACTGAAAAGACTCAAGCTGGCAAAAGCACCGCAAAGAACTGTGCGTTCTTTGAAATCCCAAATCCACAAGGAGAGTCCAATTGTGTCGGTTGCGATGCCTGACCTTCCCAACACTGGACGTGAAGAGCATGCGCCTTCCACCATTTGCACGCCCCCTGCAAGTGCTGGAAGGAGCACCCGCAGTCCAGTTCCTGATAGTCAGATTGAAGATGTCAGTGTTGAAGTACACCAGGATGAGGAGGATATGGGTGTTGCTGGCGCTGGGGAGGAAATTGACCAGGAGGATTCTGATGGTGAGGTGGTTTGTTTAAGTCAGGCACCCGGGGAGACACCTGTTGTCCGTGGGAGGAATATGGCCGTTGACATGCCAGGTGAAAATACCAAAAAAATCAGCTCTTCGGTGTGGAGGTATTTCACCAGAAATGCGGACAACAGGTGTCAAGCCGTGTGTTCCCTTTGTCAAGCTGTAATAAGTAGGGGTAAGGACGTTAACCACCTCGGAACATCCTCCCTTATACGTCACCTGCAGCGCATTCATAATAAGTCAGTGACAAGTTCAAAAACTTTGGGTGACAGCGGAAGCAGTCCACTGACCAGTAAATCCCTTCCTCTTGTAACCAAGCTCACGCAAACCACCCCACCAACTCCCTCAGTGTCAATTTCCTCCTTCCCCAGGAATGCCAATAGTCCTGCAGGCCATGTCACTGGCAAGTCTGACGAGTCCTCTCCTGCCTGGGATTCCTCCGATGCATCCTTGCGTGTAACGCCTACTGCTGCTGGCGCTGCTGTTGTTGCCGCTGGGAGTCGATGGTCATCCCAGAGGGGAAGTCGTAAGCCCACTTGTACTACTTCCAGTAAGCAATTGACTGTTCAACAGTCCTTTGCGAGGAAGATGAAATATCACAGCAGTCATCCTACTGCAAAGCGGATAACTGAGGCCTTGGCATCCTGGGTGGTGAGAAACGTGGTTCCGGTATCCATCATTACTGCAGAGCCAACTAGAGACTTGTTGGAGGTACTGTGTCCCCGGTACCAAATACCATCTAGGTTCCATTTCTCTAGGCAGGCGATACCGAAAATGTACACAGACCTCAGAAAAAGAGTCACCAGTGTCCTAAAAAATGCAGCTGTACCCAATGTCCACTTAACCACGGACATGTGGACAAGTGGAGCAGGGCAGGGTCAGGACTATATGACTGTGACAGCCCACTGGGTAGATGTATGGACTCCCGCCGCAAGAACAGCAGCGGCGGCACCAGTAGCAGCATCTCGCAAACGCCAACTCTTTCCTAGGCAGGCTACGCTTTGTATCACCGCTTTCCAGAATACGCACACAGCTGAAAACCTCTTACGGCAACTGAGGAAGATCATCGCGGAATGGCTTACCCCAATTGGACTCTCCTGTGGATTTGTGGCATCGGACAACGCCAGCAATATTGTGTGTGCATTAAATCTGGGCCAATTCCAGCACGTCCCATGTTTTGCACATACCTTGAATTTGGTGGTGCAGAATTTTTTAAAAAACGACAGGGGCGTGCAAGAGATGCTGTCGGTGGCCAGAAGAATTGCGGGACACTTTCGGCGTACAGGCACCACGTACAGAAAACTGGAGCACCACCAAAAACTACTGAACCTGCCCTGCCATCATCTGAAGCAAGAAGTGGTAACGAGGTGGAATTCAACCCTCTATATGCTTCAGAGGTTGGAGGAGCAGCAAAAGGCCATTCAAGCCTATACAATTGAGCACGATATAGTAGGTGGAATGCACCTGTCTCAAGTGCAGTGGAGAATGATTTCAACGTTGTGCAAGGTTCTGATGCCCTTTGAACTTGCCACACGTGAAGTCAGTTCAGACACTGCCAGCCTGAGTCAGGTCATTCCCCTCATCAGGCTTTTGCAGAAGAAGCTGGAGGCATTGAAGGAGGAGCTAACACGGAGCGATTCCGCTAGGCATGTGGGACTTGTGGATGCAGCCCTTAATTCGCTTAACAAGGATTCACGGGTGGTCAATCTGTTGAAATCAGAGCACTACATTTTGGCCACCGTGCTCGATCCTAGATTTAAAGCCTACCTTGGATCTCTCTTTCCGGCAGACACAGGTCTGCTGGGGTTGAAAGACCTGCTGGTGACAAAATTGTCAAGTCAAGCGGAACGCGACCTGTCAACATCTCCTCCTTCACATTCTCCCGCAACTGGGGGTGCGAGGAAAAGGCTCAGAATTCCGAGCCCACCCGCTGGCGGTGATGCAGGGCAGTCTGGAGCGACTGCTGATGCTGACATCTGGTCCGGACTGAAGGACCTGACAACGATTACGGACATGTCGTCTACTGTCACTGCATATGATTCTCTCAACATTGATAGAATGGTGGAGGATTATATGAGTGACCGCATCCAAGTAGGCACGTCACACAGTCCGTACTTATACTGGCAGGAAAAAGAGGCAATTTGGAGGCCCTTGCACAAACTGGCTTTATTCTACCTAAGTTGCCCTCCCACAAGTGTGTACTCCGAAAGAGTGTTTAGTGCCGCCGCTCACCTTGTCAGCAATCGGCGTACGAGGTTACATCCAGAAAATGTGGAGAAGATGATGTTCATTAAAATGAATTATAATCAATTCCTCCGCGGAGACATTGACCAGCAGCAATTGCCTCCACAAAGTACACAGGGAGCTGAGATGGTGGATTCCAGTGGGGACGAATTGATAATCTGTGAGGAGGGGGATGTACACGGTGATATATCGGAGGGTGAAGATGAGGTGGACATCTTGCCTCTGTAGAGCCAGTTTGTGCAAGGAGAGATTAATTGCTTCTTTTTTGGGGGGGGTCCAAACCAACCCGTCATATCAGTCACAGTCGTGTGGCAGACCCTGTCACTGAAATGATGGGTTGGTTAAAGTGTGCATGTCCTGTTTTGTTTATACAACATAAGGGTGGGTGGGAGGGCCCAAGGATAATTCCATCTTGCACCTCTTTTTTCTTTTCTTTTTCTTTGCATCATGTGCTGATTGGGGAGGGTTTTTTGGAAGGGACATCCTGCGTGACACTGCAGTGCCACTCCTAGATGGGCCCGGTGTTTGTGTCGGCCACTAGGGTCGCTAATCTTACTCACACAGCTACCTCATTGCGCCTCTTTTTTTCTTTGCGTCATGTGCTGTTTGGGGAGGGTTTTTTGGAAGGGACATCCTGCGTGACACTGCAGTGCCACTCCTAGATGTGCCCGGTGTTTGTGTCGGCCACTAGGGTCGCTAATCTTACTCACACAGTCAGCTACCTCATTGCGCCTCTTTTTTTCTTTGCGTCATGTGCTGTTTGGGGAGGGTTTTTTGGAAGGGCCATCCTGCGTGACACTGCAGTGCCACTCCTAGATGGGCCCGGTGTTTGTGTCGGCCACTAGGGTCGCTTATCTTACTCACACAGCGACCTCGGTGCAAATTTTAGGACTAAAAATAATATTGTGAGGTGTGAGGTATTCAGAATAGACTGAAAATGAGTGTAAATTATGGTTTTTGAGGTTAATAATACTTTGGGATCAAAATGACCCCCAAATTCTATGATTTAAGCTGTTTTTTAGTGTTTTTGGAAAAAAACACCCAAATCCAAAACACACCCGAATCCGACAAAAAAAATTCGGTGAGGTTTTGCCAAAACGCGTTCGAACCCAAAACACGGCCGCGGAACCGAACCCAAAACCAAAACACAAAACCCGAAAAATTTCAGGCGCTCATCTCTAGTTTTTACTCCAACCTGTTTTTAGTTCAAAAGCCAAATGGGTCATTTCAGCCCATTCTCAATCTCAAAGTGCTTTACAAATACATTTGGTTACCTCGGTTTCACATGGAGACGTTACGTTCCATCATTTTGGCTATGTAGCCAGGGGATTATATGGCATCCCTGGATATACAGGATGCTTACCTACATGTTCCTATAGCACTATCCCATCAGTGCTATTTCTGGTTCGCTATCCTCCAACAGCATTTTCAGTTCCAGGCCCAACCTTTTGGGTTAGCCACAGCCCCCAGAGTATTTACCAAGATTATGGTGGTAATGCAGCTTCTCTCTGCCAACAGGGAATAAGATTATTTCCATACCTCAACGATCTTTTAATCCTGGCACAGACGTAGGAATTGCTCTTATGTCATCTGCAACAGACCGACAATAACGTGTCTGCAGAACCACGGGTGGCTCATAAATTGGGCAAAATCGTCTCTTGTTCCATCACAGTGAATGACACACTTGGGGGCTGTACTGGATTCAAGTCTTCAGATTGGGAAATTCTAATGACAGATGCCAGTCTCCGGGGCTGGGGAGCAATATCAGGAAGGTTGTGTTTTCAGGGGCAATGGAACAAGGAAGAAAGTTACCTGCCAATAAATATATTGGAACTTCGGGCCATATACACGGCACTGATTTAGGCAAAGGACATTCTTCGGGGAAAACAGTCCAGATCCGCTCGGACAATGCGACGGCAGTAGCGTACCTCAACCATCAGGGAGGAACTCGCAGCCGAAAAGCGATGAAAGAGGTATGTCACATACTAAAGTGGGCATAACGTCATCATCCAGCCTTGTCCGCAGTGTTTGTTCCGGGATTCCTAAACTTGGAAGCGACAAGCCATTCAGGCAAACGAATAAGCTCTACACACAGAGGTCTTCCAGACTCTAGTAGACAAGTGGGGGTTGCCAGAGAAAGATCTCATGGGGTCCCGTCGGAACAAAAAAGTGCTTGCATACGGGTCAAGAACAAACGATCCCAGAACGATCTTTGTGGATGCCCTGTTGGTGAGATGGGACTTTCATCTGGCTTATATGTTTCCTCCAGTCACCCTGTTACCCAGGGTGGTGAAAAAGATAAAGCAATGAAAAGGTGCCGTGATACTAATAGCTCTGGCTTGGCCCAGAAGGCATTGGTAAACAGATCTGCAGAGGATGTCGATGGATGTTCCACTTCTGCTCCCTCAACATCCAGATCTATTGATGCAGGGTCCTTGTTATCACAGACATCTGAATCTACTGTCTTTGACGGCATGGCTCTTGAAACCTCTATCCTGAAGTCAAGAGAATTCTCACAACAGGTAATTCAAACTATGATCAGAGCAAGGAAACCTTCCTCAGCTCGCATTTATCACTGAATATGGCAAACCTATATTCATTGGTGCAGTGAACGGAAAATGCACCCTAAGTCTTTCAGGGTCTTCGCATTCCTTCAGGCAAGAATGGATAAAGGTTTGAAGGTGGCTTCCTTGAGAGTGCAAGTGTTGGCATTGACTGTATGGTTCCAAAAGAAAAATTGACAATTTACAGGATGTGCGTACTTTTTTCCAGGGAATGCTATGCATTCAACCTCCTTTAATTCCTCTTACAGTGCCTTGGGACTCAAATCTAGTCCTCAGAGCCCTTCAAGTTGCCCCGTATGAACCACTTAATAAAGTGGATCTTAAATGGTTGACAGATAAAACTCTCTTTACTGGCTATGGCGTCAGCTAGAAGAGTATCAGATTTAGGGGCATTATCAAGTCATTCCCCATTTCTGATTTTTTATCCAGATAAAGCAGTTCTCAGAACTAGATCTGAGTATCTTCCGAAGGTGGTGTCTAAATTCCACCTTAATAAAGAAATTGTAGTCCCGGCTTTCCGGGTACTGGGCCTTTCTGCGGGAGATGCATCGCTGGACGTGGTCCGTGCATTAAGGATCTACGTGGATCGTACCAGTGCCATCAGAAAGACAGATTCTCCCTTCATTCTCTACGGATTTCACAAGAGAGGATGGCCTGCTGATAAGCAGACACTAGCAAGATGTCTTCGGATGACTATTTCGGAAGCATATTCTCAGGCCGATCTCCTGTTCCGACTAATGTATCTGCTCACTCTACTTGTAAGGTAGGTCCATCATGGGTAGCGCAACGTGGTGCTTCAGCAGAACACATATGTAAGGCGCCCACCTGGTCTTCCATTAACACATTCATTAGACATTATGCCTTGGATACCTTTGCCTCTCATGACGCTGAATTCGGGCAAAGGATTCTCCTGTCCAATCAGGAGCGTCCGCACCACTAAATTGCTTTGGGAAATCCCATCGTTATCCTGTGGATACCTGTGGCCCTTGCTGGATAAATATACATTATGGTAATAACTTACCTTTGATAGCGGTATTTCACCTAAATCCACAGGATCCTCAGGGATCCCACTCTGACGCACCTGATTTGAGGATACTTTTACTCACTAACCTCTTCCTTCTTGTACAGAAAGGTGTGCATGTGTGTTCTTATCGCCTGATTAGGGCTATCTATGACGCTCCTGCCTTGAGCTTTGGGATACAATTGATTTGCCTGAGCCAGGAGGTGGGGATATATGGACGTGCCCGTTGAATGCTGGGAGCCCGGAAAAGCTTTGACCGATTGGTGCAAATCCGCTGTCATTTCATCATATCCCATTGATATCCTGTGGTCTTAGGAGACATACCGTTATCAACGGTTAGTTCTTACCATAACGTATATATCACGCTGTACTAAAGTAGAACTCAAAATATTGGAAAAGGGTTCATCATGCAACAACATGACTCTAAACACACATCTAAACTGTTTCAAGAAAAGCAAAAACATGGTCTCCTCTGTCAAAGTCGAAAAATATTCCAGAACACACAGCACGTATAAAATACACACACATGCCCACTGCGCGTGCACTTGTTCCGCCGTGCGTGCACATATCCGCAATTTGCGTATGGTCGCTCCAGCGGTCCTGCGCGTGGTATGGGTATTTACTGCGGAGTTTGTGAACGCATGGAGGGCTATCAAAACATTACATATTTAATCCAAATAGTGCACATTGTACACATAGTCCCCCCTGCACCACATCAGCAAGTATCAACAGTTTAAATGATTTCAGAACAAAGGGATTCACCTTTGCATGATAGAAGGTGACAGACTAAGGTTATAAGGTGGTGTCTGGTATCCAGCTGTAGGGTATTTTAAGGGTAACATTCCGGTGTTGGTTTGCGGAAGATTGCATGCTCCTGTGGATAGTTATGTGCAGAAGCAGAATATAGATATAAACTGTGTTTACTGTATATTATGTATGCGGCGGGAATCCAGAGGAGACCACCCACAAGAGCAGTTGAGAAAGACATCGCCCACCTTTTCAAATCAATCTATGACCTCTCCTATACTGTAAAGATGCATCCCTGTGGCCAATGGACAAAGGGATTACAGTATCCATTGTATTGCTTTCGGAAGTATTGTATAAAAAGCCTGTTGCTGCCTGGCCGGTCAGAAGACTCTTAACGCTAACGCTATCTACCTGATTAGCGGAGGACTGGACCAGGAAGCGCATGCGAATATTCGCACGTATGTACATTGACTGTAGCCATTTACTCTGTTGTATTGTAGTGTATAAATTGTAGTGTTATCCCCTTCCAGATATATACGCTGAGGTGTCGGAGCCCAGTGTTTAACTACAAATCGGTGTTGTGTCCTCTTTTCCCTGCTAGGGTTTAAAGCGTATTACATTACCTAACTGTATAAGGTTATAAAGTGTATTAATTGAGTGTGTACGCGCTGCGTGTACTTTGTACCCCCAGCGCGGCGTTTGTACGCAGAGTTAGTACACGGTACGGGACTCATTACGCAAATAGCGTAAAAGGTATATAGAGTCAATATTAAGTTTAGCGGCCGCAGCGGCTCTATGGTAAAAGTGTGTTTAAAGGTATAGCTTTTTGGTTTAAGATAATATCAACATTATCACCTCATTCACCAGATCTCCATTTTATTGAGAAACTCTGGGATGTATCAGACAGAAGTTTTTGTAATGGATCCAACAAATACTAAACATATGGGAATGTCTGAACGAGTCCTGGAAAGATATAATTTATGAAACTTTACAAAAGATTGTGTCTCAAACGCCCAAATTGTGTGAAGCAGCAATTAGCACCAAAGGCGGAAATGTATGTTATATTATCAAGTTATAAAAAAATTTAGATGTTTCTTTAAAAAATTATTATTGTAAGAATAAATATTTTCATAATTTCACTACATTTTGTATTTTATTAATTATTTTCCTTGGCCAAAGGCTTCTGCACAGATAGCTAGACAGACAGACATACTGGGCATTAATTAAAAAAATTTTTTTACCTGCCAATGGTTTTATAGAATTTGTCTCCTACACTGTAGAATGCAATGTACAGATGTAGCCATGCTCCTCTAGCGTGCAGCTAATCATATTCGTAGCAATCCAGGCTCATGAAGTGTGCCCGTGACAAGGACACAGGAATGCATATAAGTGCGTGCGCCAGTAGGAATACATGGGCTGCGTACGAAGTCATGCCAGGGCCGCAGCCTGGATGGGCATGGTTACATCTGTATGAATACAATTTCTTATATTTTTGATCTACAAACTTGCATAAAAAAAATGTGAACATTTAAGCACTCACCACAGTCGTATCTTGCCATCTTTGTGGCCTGTAGCTATGCAGTCTTCTCCAGGATGACATGTTACCACTGTGAATATGTTGTTTGCGCCTTTTTTGCTTGTTGCGCTTAGAGAAAACCTGAATAACATTAACACCGTGTGAGTGGACATCTATTTTAACAATTAGCACTAAAGTATACGTATCAATCTACAAGGGTGGTCCAATAGGTAAGGGAACAAGACTTCTCACGTGTGTAACGTTCTCTATTTCATTCTAATTTCCCAACAGGCCATACCAAGTAGACCACTGCTTCCTCTCACGGCCTTTAGAATGCATCATATAACTCATACTTTACCAACGTCAGCTGTAAGATGGCAGGGCTGGCAGAAACATGGTCAAATGTTGTGGTGCACAGTGTTATCAGATTTCTGCTTGTAAAGGGCAAATCAGCAGCTAAAATTGATTGCCAGCTTGTAGAGATGTAAAATAATACCATCAATGGGTCTATCTAAATTCATTAGAAGCTTTCCCAGTACCAGAAAGCAAAAAGTAATGGAATTTTATTGTAATCAGTTTTAAGTCCAAAACCCAGATGGGAATCACAGACTAATTTTAAATGGAATACTTAAAAACAATACTGCAAGTAGACAGATTCAGAATGGTATCTGTAAGAACAGCCATTAATGGTTTGGAGGTAAACTAATTTTGTAGCATCTATAAACATCAAATATGCCAATCTCCACATGCCCATTTGGGTGGGCCATCAATGTCTTAAAATGTACAGTTAAGGGAAGACATTTCCAATTCCAGGCTCTTCATTTCATTTCAGTACAGCAACAGCCCCTTGCATTTTTGCAAAAGTCATGGCAGGCCTTCTAAGATGCAGATGTGTCCCCACTCACCATGCAAACAAGTTGCTGTAAACACGACTCATTTGCTGTGAATAGTCGCAGGCGTGTGCATACGCATCGGCTCCCATTGAAATTAATGTGAGCGGACGCATGCTGCTGCTAGCCATTGCAAGCTGGATAATAAGATTTTGGTTACCTACCGGTAAATCCTTTTCTCGTAGTCTGTAGAGGATGCTGGGGTCCATATTAGTACCATGGGTATAGACGGGTCCACCAGGAGCCATTGGCACTTTAAGAGTTTAATAGTGTGGGCTGGCTCCTCCCTCTATGCCCCTCCTACCAGATTCAGTCTAGAAACTGTGCCCGAGGAGACAACATACTTCGAGAGAAAGAATTACACAGATAGCGGCGAGATTCATACCCGCTCACACAACAGTCAAAACGGCTAACATGCCGAACAACTCAGCAACAGCTGGAACAGTGAAGAACACAGAACTTACCTAGGAACCAGGCAGTACTGAACTATAAAACCAATGCAGGAAAATGCAGCGCTGGGCGGGCGCCCAGCATCCTCTACGAACTACGAGAAAAGGATTTACAGATAGGTAACCAAAAATCCTATTTCCTCTTACATCCTAGAGGATGCTGGGGTCCATATTAGTACCATGGGGATGTACCAAAGCTCCCAGTACGGGAGGGAGAGCGCGGAGGCTCCTGTAAACCTGCTTGACCAAACTTGAGGTCAGAGGCCAAAGTATCGAACTTGTAAAACTTGGCAAACGTGTTCGACCCAGACCAAGTAGCTGCTCGGCAGAGTTGTACAGCCGAGACACCCCGGGCAGCTGCCCAAGAAGAGCCCACTTTACGACTGGAGGGGGCCTTTACAGATTTCAGAATCCTCTCGTGGAATAAGCATGCTGGATAGTGACAGGACACCCAATTTTCTTGGGATCACAGAGGACAGTCACTTTTCCTATGACAAACTGTTCTCTTCACATAAATCTTCAAAGTCCTCACTACATCCAAGGCCTTTGAAGCAAATGAGGAGTCAGTTACCACTGCCACCACAATAGGTTGGTTGATATGGAAAGCTGATACAACCTTAGGCAGGAACTGTGGACGAGTCCTAAGTTCCGTCCTGTCTTCATGGAAGATCAGAAAGGGGCTTTTACAAGATAAAGCTCCCAATTCAGACACGTGTCCCGCAGAAGCCAAGGCCAACAAAGTGACCACCTTCCACGTGAGAATCTTGAGATCAGCCTCCTGTAGAGGCTCAAACCAAGCAGATTGCAGGAACTGCAACACCACATCAAGATCCCAGGGTGCCGTTGGTGCCACAAAGGGAGGCTGGATGTGCAAAACCCCTTTCAAAAAGGTCAACCTCAGGGAGGACAGCCAATTGTTATTGGAAGAAGATGGACAAAGCAGAGATCTGGACCTTGATGGAGCCCAATCTCAGTCCCATATCCACCCCTGCTTGCAGGAACGGAGAAAACATCCAAGTTGAAACTCCACCGCAGCAAACTTCTTGGAATCACACCAAGAAACATTTTTTTCCAAATGCGATGATGATGTTTAGACGTTACCCCCTTCCTAGCTTGTATCAGGTTAGGAATGACCTCACTCAAGATACCCTTCCGAGCTAAGATCTGGAGTTCAACCGCCATGCTGTCAAACGTAGCCGTGGTAAGTTTTGATAAGCGAAGAGCCCCTGCCGTAGCAGATCCTCCTACCAGTTGAAGAACTTTTGGCATCAGAGGAAGTGGGTGTTACCAGTGTGTCCACCGCCACTGCCTGTGGGTCTCTCGACCTGGAACAGTACCTCCGCAGCTTCTTGTTGAGGCGGGAGGCCATCATGTCTATGTGAGGAACCCCACACCAACCGGTTACCTCTTCGAACACCTCCGGATGGAGGCCCCACTCTCCTGGATGGAGATAGTGTCTGCTGAGGAAGTTTGCTTCCCAGTTGTCTTTTCCCGGAATGAAGATTTCAGACGTCGCCACCGCGTGTTTTTCTGCCCAGAGCAGGATTTCTGACATGTCTGACATGGCAGCCCTGCTCTTCGTTCCACATTGTCGGTTTATGTAGGCCACTGTGGTCACGTTGTCCGACTGTACCTGCACGTTGTCCGACTGGCCTTCTGCAAAAGGTGTGCTGATTGCAGAAGGCCGTTGTACACGGCTCATAGCTCCATAATGTTTATCGGGAGAAGGGATTCTTTATCCGACCACCGTCCTTGGAAGGTTTCCTCCTGAGCGACTGTTCCCCAACCTCTTAGACTTGCATCTGTGGTTAGAAGGATCCAGTCCTGAACGCCGAACCTTCAGCCTTCCAGAACGTGAGGCAGTTGTATCCACCAGAGAAGCGAAATCCTGGCTCTCAGAGACAGACGGATCCTCTGGTGCATGTGTAGGTGAGATCCCGACCACTGGTCCAAGAGATCCAGCTGAAAGGATCGAGCATGAAACCTTCCGTATTGTAGAGCCTCGTAGGAGGCAAGTCTTCCCCAGAAGGCGGATGCACTGATGAACCGAGACCCAAGTAGGCTTTAAGACATCCCGGACCATTGATTGAATCACTAATGCTTTCTCCACAGGCATAAAAACACCCTCTGCACTTCCCTGTCTAGGATCATTCCCAGGAAAGACAGCCTCCTTGTCGGCTCCAGATAAGACTTCAGAAGGTTCAGGATCCAACCGTGCTCCTTGAGCAGATGTGTCGTGAGAGCAATGGACGACGCCTTGATCAGGAGATCGTCCAGATACGGAATTATGCTCACCCCTTGCTTGCGCAGGAGAACCATCATCTCTGCCATCACCTTGGTGAAGACCCTCTGTGCTGTGGAGAGGCCAAACGGTAGTGCCTGAAACTGATAGTGATCGTCCAACAGTGCAAACCTGAGAATGACCCTGGACACCACCAATGTTTGGATGGCGTCCAGAAGAATTGTTCTGTCTGCCAGCAGAGCTGGCAAGCCTGACCTGAAGAAACGGTGAGGCGGGAGATATTGAAACTCCAGCCTGTATCCCCTGGACACTATATCCAGTACCCAGGGGTCCAGGCCCGACGACACCCAGATGTGGCTGAAATGCCAGAGTCTTGCCCCCACCTGACATTTCTCCAGGTACAGCTGTCCACCTTCATGCGGAGGACTTTGGGGTATCAGAAGCAGGCTTCTGGTTCTGGGAACCAGCGGAAGCAAACTTCTTTCCTTTTGCATGACCACCTCTGAAGGTGGTGTTCGAAGGCTTGTTCTTTCTATGCCTCGCAGGCCAAAAGGGCTGTGACGTGGCTTGTGTAAAAGGCTTCTTGGTAGCCGGTGCAGCTGAGGGGACAAAAGGAGACTTACCCGCTGCAGCAATCCACGCATCTAGCGCCTCCCCAAAGAGGTCCTGACCTGTATAAAGTAGACCCTCCACACTTTTCCTGAATTCCGCGTCCGCAGACCATTGGCGCAGCCAGAGACCCCTGTGAGCCGAAACAGACATGGAGGAGCTCCCCGCAGCCATGGAGCCCAGGTCCTTCATGGAATCTACCAGGAACCCTGCAGAATCCTGAATATTACGTAAAAATAAATCCACGTCACCTCTATCCAGGGTTTTCGATTCCTCAAGGAGACCAACTGGCAATAGCCTACTATAGCACAGGCTATAGTAGGCCGCAATATAGCCCCTGAAGCCGTGTAAATGGATTTTAGCGTAGCATCCACCTTTTGATCTGCCGGGTCTTTCAACGCGGTGGATCCCGGGACTGGCAGCGCCACCTGTTTGAACAGCCTGGAGACAGAGGCGTCGACTATCGTCAGGGACTCCCATTTTTTCCTATCTTCCTCTGGGAAGCGAAAAGCAACCAAGACCCTCTTAGGGATCTGGAATTTCTTTTCTGGATTTTTCCAGGCTTTTTCAAAGATAGCATTTAATTATTTGGATGCCGGGAAGGTGAGGGGGTGCTTTTTATTGTCTGTGAAAAAGGCCTCCTCCACCTGCTCAGGATCAGTAATGTGTAACACATCCCTTACAGCTTCAATCATCAACTGCACCCCCTTAGCAAGTGATGCCGTCCCCCTCGACACATCCCCGTCACCGTCTGCAGTGTCAGAATCGGTGTCCGTGTCATACTGCATAAGTTTGGCAAGTGCACGTTTGTGAGAATGCACTACAGGGGACACCAAGGAAGCAGTATCAGACCATACAACCATAGAGGATTGCAGAACTTGAGTGGCATGTTCAGTCCTAGCAACCTTATCAGAAATCTGAGAAATATTCCCCCTCAGAAAAACTAACCATTCTGTCTCTCTAGCTGGGATCTGCGCAACAACAGTGCAATCCTGATTACATGGTATGGAGTCTTCCTGGGAAGATAAATTCTCTGCAGCATATGAAACAGTGTCCCTAGACATGTTGTCACATACACATCAAACACCCCACAAACACACAGGGTACTGGGTAGACAGAGTTTCCCCCCCAAGAATGGCCGAGAGACACAGAGATTGGAGCCGACCCACACACAGTGCTATTATAGGTATAGGGAGACCCTAACCAGTGCTGTGTCCCTTAATAGGTGACACAGCCTCCCCTCCCTTCTACAACCCCCTGGTACCGTACAGATAGCTGGAGTTTCTCTGGAGGGACCTGTTCATCCACCGGCAGTGAGCTGCAGGCAGGAAAATGGCACTGAACGCTGCTGAGTCCGCTCTGAGAAGCCCCGCCCCATCCTGAGATTATACTGGCTTGAGGATTTGTTTGCTGGCTGAGATCCAAGGAAACCAACAGGCTGGAAATGGTCAGTGTATTGTTAGGTGCTGGCTCAGGGCGCCCCTCACAGCGCCGCACCACAGTATCGCTGAGCCATCCGGGAGCGCAGTTAATTCCGCGCTCCTACCCATAAAGCCGCCCTCTTCACACTGACCCCCCCCCCCCCTGCTTGTAAGGGGGGACAGTGAGACACTCGCCACTTTCAGCTCTGCAAGGGGGTGGCAGCTGGCTGCCGGGGTGAGCGTTCCCCTGTGGCGGGGTGCGATATGTCCCCTCTGAGATCAATGTCCAGTCAGCAGAGTCAGTGGCTCAGACCCCGCAGGGCTGACACTGCTCCCCTCCTCAGTCCCTCGAGGCAGGCAGGCTGTTGCCAGCAGCCTCCTGTAAAAAAATTAACTCTAAGATGAACTTTTTCCAGGAAAGCTCTGTAGAGCTCCCCTAGCTGTGACCGACTCCTCCGGGCACATTTCTCAAACTGAGTCTGGTAGGAGGGGCATAGAGGGAGGAGCCAGCCCACACTATTAAACTCTTAAAGTGTCAATGGCTCCTGGTGGGCCCATCTATACCCATGGTACTAATATGGACCCCAGCATCCTCTAGGACGTAAAATAAATTATCGCTGCCGTGTGCTTACATATTGCGGCAGGGAATAATATGCAGGATGAGAAGGGACACATCTGAATATAATAATAAAGATTGTTCTTTATTTTAGACAATTTGCTTTTCAAAGCAGATTCAAAAGAATGCACTTCGAACAAATCTACTAACTGCAGTGGAAGGGCCAGCGTTTCATGACTTGGTTATTAACCAGTAAAAGTCGTAGATAATTCCCAGTCATTGCTTGAGGTTTTTAGGCCTTCTTTTCAATACCAAACTAGCCATGGTTAATATGCCAACAGAAAAGACCAGACAGTCAAACTCTTTTGACTGTCATAAATCCATTGAGGAATATAGAAGTGAGCGCTACCCTTCTCTGTTATCATATATATATATATACACATATTTACCAGCTTTATTGTAAAGAACTGTAAAGGCTTCTCCCAAAATCAAAGAAAAAAACATTTGACATTACAATGAAAACAAACACAAATACAGTACTAGTCAAAAGTTTGGAAACACCTTCTCATTCAATGGATTTTATTTATTTTAATTATTTTCTACATTGTAGATTAATACTGAAGACATCAAAACTATGAAAGAACACATATGGAAGTATGTTGGAAACAAAAAAAAGTGTCAAACAAATAATAAGAATTTACTCACCGGTAATTCTATTTCTCGTAGTCCGTAGTGGATGCTGGGGACTCCGTAAGGACCATGGGGAATAGACGGGCTCCGCAGGAGACTGGGCACTCTTAAAAGAAAGATTAGGTACTATATCTGGTGTGCACTGGCTCCTCCCTCTATGCCCCTCCTCCAGACCTCAGTTAGGGAAACTGTGCCCGGAAGAGCTGACATTACTAGGAAAGGATTTGGAATCCAGGGTAAGACTCATACCAGCCACACCAATCACACCGTACAACTTGTGATAACTATACCCAGTTAACAGTATGAACAACAAATGAGCCTCATTAACAGATGGCTCATAACAAAACCCTTTAGTTAAGCAATAACTATATACACGTATTGCAGAGAGTCCGCACTTGGGACGGGCTCCCAGCATCCACTACGGACTACGAGAAATAGAATTACCGGTGAGTAAATTCTTATTTTCTCTGACATCCTAGTGGATGCTGGGTACTCCGTAAGGACCATGGGGATTATACCAAAGCTCCCAAACAGGCGGGAGAGTGCGGGTGACTCTGCAGCACCAAATGAGCAACTCAAGGTCCTCCTCAGCCAGGGTATCAAACTTGTAGAATTTTGCAAATGTGTTTGAACCCGACCAAGTAGCAGCACAGGCAAAGTTGTAATACCGAGACCCCTGGGGCAGCCGCCCAAGATGAGCCCACTTTCCTTGTGGAATGGGCTTTTACTGATTTAGGATGCGGCAGTCCAGCCGCAGAATGTGCAAGTTGAATCGTGCTACAGATCCAGCGAGCAATAGTCTGCTTTGAAGCAGGAGCACCCAGTTTGTTGGGTGCATGCAGGATAAATAGAGAGTCAGTTTTTCTGACTTCAGCTGTCCTGGAAACGTAGATTTTTAGGGCCCGGACTACGTCCAGCAACTTGGAATCCTCCGAGTCCCGAGTAGCCGCAGGAACCACAATAAGTTGGTTCAAATGAAAGGCTGATACCACCTTTGGGAGAAACTGGGGACGAGTCCTCAATTCTGCCCTGTCCATATGAAAAATCAGATATGGGCTTTAACACGACAAAGCCGCCAATTCTGACACACGCCTGGCCGAAGCCAAGGCCAATAGCATGACCACTTTCCACGTGAGATATTTTAGCTCCACGGTTTTAAGTGGCTCAAACCAATGCGACTTTAGGAAATCCAACACCACATTGAGATCCCAAGGTGCCACTGGAGGCACAAAAGGGGGCTGAATATGCAGCACTCCCTTAACAAATGTCTGAACTTCAGGCAGTGAAGCCAGTTCTTTTTGGAAGAAAATCGACAGAGCCGAAATCTGGACCTTAATGGAACCCAATTTGAGGCCCATAGTCACCCCCTGACTGTAGGAAGTGCAGAAATCGACCCAGCTGAAATTCCTCCGTTGGGGCCTTCCTGGCCTCACACCAAGCAACATATTTCCGCCATATGCGGTGATAATGTTTTGCGGTCACATCCTTCCTAGCTTTAATCAGCGTAGGAATGACTTCCTCCGGAATGCCCTTTTCCTTTAGGATCCGGTGTTCAACTGCCATGCCGTCAAACGCAGCCGCGGTAAGTCTTGGAACAGACAGGGCCCCTGCTGCAGCAGGTCCTGTCTGAGCAGCAAAGGCCATGGGTCCTCTGAGATCATTTCTTGAAGTTCTGGGTACCAAGCTCTTCTTGTCCAATCCGGAACAATGAGTATAGTTCTTACTCCTCTCCTTCTTATTATTCTCAGTACCTTGGGTATGAGAGGAAGAGGAGGGAACACATAAACCGACTGGTACACCCACGGTGTCACCAGAGCGTCCACAGCTATTGCCTGAGGGTCCCTTGACCTGGCGCAATATCTTTTTAGCTTTTTGTTGAGGCGGGACGCCATCATGTCCACCTGTGGCCGTTACCAACGGTTTACAATCAGCTGGAAGACTTCTGGATGAAGTCCCCACTCTCCCGGGTGGAGGTCGTGCCTGCTGAGGAAGTCTGCTTCCCAGTTGTCCACTCCCAGAATCAACACTGCTGACAGTGCTATCACATGATTCTCCGCCCATCGAAGAATCCTTGTGGCTTCTGCCATTGCCTCCCTGCTTCTTGTGCCGCCCTGACGGTTTACATGGGCGACTGCCGTGATGTTGTCTGACTGAATCAGTACCGGCTGGTTTTGAAGCAGGGGTCTTGCTTGACTTAGGGCGTTGTAAATGGCCCTTAGTTCCAGAATATTTATGTGTAGGGAAGTTTCCTGACTCGACCATTGTCCCTGGAAGTTTCTTCCCTGGGTGACTGCCCCCCAACCTCGGAGGCTTGCATCCGTGGTCACCAGGACCCAGTCCTGTATGCCGAAACTGCGGCCTTTGAGCAGATGAGCACCTTGCAGCCACCACAGCAGAGACACCCTGGCCCTCGGGGACAGGGTGATTAACCGATGCATCTGGAGATGAGATCCGGACCACTTGTCCAACAGATCCCACTGGAATATCCTTGCATGGAACCTGCCGAAGGGAATTGCTTCGTAAGAAGCTACCATCTTTCCCAGGACTCGCGTGCAGTGATGCACCGACACCTGCTTTGGTTTCAGGAGGTCCCTGACCAAAGATGATAATTCCTGGGCCTTCTCCTCCGGGAGAAAGATTTTCTTCTGTTCTGTGTCCAGAATCATGCCCAAGAACAGCAGACGCGTCGCAGGAATCAGCTGTGACTTTGGGATATTCAGAATCCAGCCGTGCTGATGCAGCACTTCCTGAGATAGTGCTACGCTGACTAGCAACTCTTTGGACCTCGCCTTTATAAGGAGATCGTCCATATAAATGTTCAAGGATTTTAAATTTAGAATGGGCCTCACCGAACCGTCTGGTTTCGGTACCACAAACATTGTGGAATAGTAACCCCGTCCCTGTTGAAGGAGGGGTACCTTGATTATCACCTGCTGAAGATACAGCTTGTGAATCGCCGCCAGTACTACCTCCCTTTCTCTGAGGATAGCAGGCAAGGCTGATTTGAGGTAACGGCGAGGGGGTGTCGCCTCGAACTCCAGCTTGTATCCCTGTGATACTACTTGCAGAACCCAGGGATCCACCTGTGAGCGAGCCCACTGGTCGCTGAAGTTCCGGAGACGCGCCCCCACCGCACCTGGCTCCGCCTGTGGAGCCCCAGCGTCATGCGGTGGACTTAGAGGAAGCGGGGGAAGATTTTTGATCCTGGGAACTGGCTGTCTGGTGCAGCTTTTTCCCTCTTCCCCTGCCTCTGGGCAGAAAGGAAGCGCCTTTGACCCGCTTGCTTTTCTGAGGCCGAAAGGACTGTACCTGATAATACGGTGCTTTCTTAGGCTGTGATGGAACCCGAGGTAGAAATGTCGACTTCCCAGCTGTTGCTGTGGATACGAGGTCCGAGAGACCATCCCCAAACAATTCCTCACCCTTGTAAGGCAGAACCTCCATGTGCCTTTTAGAATCAGCATCACCTGTCCACTGCCGGGTCCATAATACCCTCCTGGCAGAAATGGACATTGCATTAATTCTAGATGCCAGCCGGCAAATATCCCTCTGTGCATCCCTCATATATAAGACGACGTCTTTAATATGCTCTATGGTTAGCAAAATAGTATCCCTGTCGAGGGTATCAGACCACGCTGCAGCAGCACTACACATCCATGCTGAGGCAATTGCAGGTCTCAGTATAGTACCTGAGTGTGTATATACAGACTTCAGGATCGCCTCCTGCTTTCTATCAGCAGGCTCCTTCAAGGCGGCCGTATCCTGAAACGGCAGTGCCACCTTTTTTGACAAACGTGTGAGCGCCTTATCCACCCTAGGGGATATCTCCCAACGTGACCTATCCTCTGGCGGGAAAGGGTACGCCATCAGTAACTTTTTAGAAATTACCAGTTTCTTATCGGGGGAAGCCCACGCTTCTTCACACACTTCATTCAACTCATCTGATAGGGGAAAGAATACTGGCTGCTTTTTCTCCCCAAACATAATACCCTTTTTAGTGGTACTTGGGTTAATGTCAGAAATGTGTAACACATTTTTCATTGCCGTAATCATGCAACGGATGCCCCTAGTGGATTGTGTATATGTCTCATCCTCGTCGACACTGGAGTCAGACTCCGTGTCGACATCTGTGTCTGCCATCTGAGGTAGCGGGCGTTTTTGAGCCCCTGATGGCCTTTGAGACGCCTGGGCAGGCGCGGGCTGAGAAGCCGGCTGTCCCACGGCTGTTACGTCATCCAGTCTTTTATGTATGGAGTTGACACTGTCGGTTAATACCTTCCACATATCCACCCACTCTGGTGTCGGCCCCGCAGGGGGTGACATCACATTTATCGGCACCTGCTCCGCCTCCACATAAGCCTCCTCATCAAACATGTCGACACAGCCGTACCGACACACCGCACACACACAGGAGAATGCTCTGACTGAGGACAGGACCCCACAAAGTCCTTTGGAGAGACAGAAAGAGTATGCCAGCACACACCACAGCGCTATTTAATCAGGGATTTACACTAACAGAAGTGATTTTCCCTATAGCTGCTTTTCATATACAGTTTGCGCCTAAATTTAGTGCCCCCCCTCTCTTTTTTACCCTTTGAGCCTGGAAACTTCAGGGGAGCGCCTGGGGAGCTGTCTTCCAGCGGAGCTGTGAAGAGAAAATGGCGCCAGTGTGCTGAGGGAGATAGCCCCGCCCCTTTTTCGGCTGACTTGTCCCGCTCTTATAATTATATTATGGCAGGGGATTTTTGCACATATATAGCTTATTAGGCTATATTATGTGCCATTTGCCAATGTAAGGTACTCTAATTGCTGCCCAGGGCGCCCCCAGCGCCCTGCACCCATCAGTGACCGGAGTATGTGGTGTGCATAGGGAGCAATGGCGCACAGCTGCAGTGCTGTGCGCTACCTTAATGAAGACCGAAGTCTTCAGCCGCCGATTTACAGGATGTCTTCTTGCTTCTGGCTCTGTAAGGGGGACGGCGGCGCGGCTCCGGGACCAGACGACCGAGGCTGGGCCTGTGTTCGATCCCTCTGGAGCTAATGGTGTCCAGTAGCCTAAGAAGCCCAAGCTAGCTGCAATCAGGTAGGTTCGCTTCTTCTCCCCTTAGTCCCTCGTAGCAGTGAGTCTGTTGCCAGCAGATCTCACTGAAAATAAAAAACCTAACAAATACTTTCTTTACTAGGAGCTCAGGAGAGCCCCTAGTGTGCAACCAGCTCGGGCCGGGCACAGATTCTAACTGAGGTCTGGAGGAGGGGCATAGAGGGAGGAGCCAGTGCACACCAGATAGTACCTAATCTTTCTTTAGAGTGCCCAGTCTCCTGCGGAGCCCGCTATTCCCCATGGTCCTTACGGAGTACCCAGCATCCACTAGGACGTCAGAGAAAATGAGTAATTGGGAGCAATCAAGTTTAAACTGTCAGTTTTTTCTGCCACTTACCGTTTCGTTTGGCTTTTATGAAAGTTATTGGAGCCTATTATAGACCACTCTCAGACCGCACAAGCAAAGTGGACGAGGAGCCGCCCATACACACTCACAGGGTCAGGGTACATGGAGCAGCGGGAGAGCACAGAGAATGAGGTGGTGATGGGACTCGCAGGGAAGACTGATCAGGGAACCAGGGGTGTGGACATATCTTTGGGACCCCAGTAAGGGGGATCAGGGAACAAGCAGGGGGAAAAGAGTTTATCAGGGCATGACAGAGATGGGGGCAGATGTGGAAAGGGCAGCTACTGTACATGGAGAGGTGATCAGGAAACAGCGAAGGGGAGCTGATCGGCTGTCTGTCACATTTCGTTGCTAAGGTTTAAAGTGTATTTACAGCCACTCGGGCTGCTGCATTGTGCTAACAGCGTATAGGCCTGTGTACGCAAACTGTGTAGTCCCTACGCCCTTTTGGCGTACATAAGCAGAGTGCAGACACTGTGCAACCTTGTGTACGTAAGGTTTGTAAATAATATTAAGGTGAAAGGTTAATTACTGCGGCCGCAGCGGCTCAATATTAAAGTGTATCAAGTGTTTAAGGTATATGCTTTTCAGTCCTGTAAGTAAACCAGCGTTTACACAGTGTAAGCATGCCTAGTTTTGCAAGCCTTTCCAGCGTCTCCATGCCCTTAGTTTGTTCGCACGCCACTGAACCTTTTCTAGCTCCAGGATATCCTTTTTGTAGTATGGTGCCCAGAATTGTACACAGTATCTAAGGTGTGGCCTCACTAGTGATTTGTATAATGGAGTATAACCCCTTCGTCCCTTGCATCAATTCCCCGTTTTATGCATGCTAATATCTTATTAGCCTTCTTTGCTGCCATCCTACTTTGGGTACTGCTGCTCAGTTGTTCTCATAGATAGCAAACCAAGTCCTTTTCTACTACAGAATCCCCTAATTTTACCCCATTCAGTATGTAGGTGTTATTTGTGTTATTTGTGTTCTTGTTACCACAGTGCATTACCTTACACTTGTCTGTATTGTAGTGCATTCTCCATTTGCCTGCCCATGCTTCTAATTTAACGAAGTCGTCTCTGAACAGACTCTGCATCTTCCTCCGTATTTATAGCCTTACACAATTTGGTGTAATCTGCAAAAATTGACACCATGGCCCTCATTCCGAGTTGTTCGCTCGGTAAAAATCTTCGCATCGCAGCGATTTTCCACTTAATGCGCAATGTCCGCACTGCGACTGCGCCAAGTAAATTTGCTATGCAGTTAGGATTTTTACTCACGGCTTTTTCATCGGTCTGGCGATCGTAATGTGATTGACAGGAAATGGGTGTTACTGGGCGGAAACAGGCCGTTTTATGGGCGTGTGGGAAAAAACGCTACCGTTTCCGGAAAAAACGCAGGAGTGGCCGGAGAAACAGAGGAGTGTCTGGGCGAACGCTGGGTGTGTTTGTGACGTCAAACCAGGAACGACAAGCAGTGAACTGATCGCAGATGCCGAGTAAGTCTGAAGCTACTCAGAAACTGCTACGAGGTGTGTAATTGCAATATTGCGAATACATCGTTCGCAATTTTAAGATACTAAGATTCACTCCCAGTAGGCGGCGGCTTAGCATGAGCAAATCTGCTAAAATCCGCTTGCGAGCGAACAACTCGGAATGAGGGCCCATGCTCTTTAGACCATCTGTTAGGTCGTTAATGAAAATGTTGAATAGCGGTCCTAATACCGAGACTTGTGGCAAACCACTTAGCACTGCAGTCCAATTTGAAAATGATCCATTAACCACAACGCGCTGCTCCCTATTATCTAACCAATTTTTGACCCAAGTGCATATTGTGCTTCCTAGCCCCATGTCTTGTAGCTTGTAGATAAGTTGCATGTGTGTTACTGTGCCGAAAGCTTTGGCAAAGTCTAAAAAGATTAATTCCACCTCTTTACCCTGATCAATTTTTGCACTTACTGTTTCATAATAGCCAAGTAAGTTGGTTTGACAGGATCTATCCTTCACAAATCCATGTTGATTCCTTTTAATGACCTTATTGGCTTCAAGGAACTTCTGAATACTATCCCTTAGAATAAATTCTAATATTTTCCCCACTATAGATGCAAGACTAACTGGTCTATAATTACCCTGTTCAGCTTTACTTCCATTTTTGAATATAGGCAACTACTTCCGCTATAAGCCAGTCTTTGGGAACCATACCTGATATAACAATCCTTAAAGATCAAAATTAGCGGTTTTGAAAGTTCAGAGTGAAGCTCCATTAGAACCCTTGGGTGAATTCCATCCGGACCCGGTAACTTATTAATCTTTAAATGTTTTAATTGGTCACAGACTACCTCCTCACCTAAATAAGTACTTATCAGTAGGACAGTCTCATTATTGAGATTGTGTGTTAGTCCCTGAATTGGGTCCTATCTAGTAAATACAGTTGAAAAAAATCATTTAGTGTGTCTCTTCTGTCATTATCATTTTCGATTAAGACACCTAACTTGTATTCTAAAGGGCCTATACTCTCCTTCTTTAATCTCTTGCTATTAATGTATTTAAAATAATTTTTTGGGATTTCGCTTTGCTTTCCTACTAGTTTTTCAGTTTCTACTTTAGCCGCTCATTTCTTTTTTGCATATTTTATTAGTCTTTATAGTGTTGAAATGACTCTGCATTCCCGTCAGATTTGCATTTTTTAAATGCTCGTCTTTTCTTGCCCATAAATTCCTTTACCTTTTTGTTAAGCTACATCGGTTTATGATTTTTATTCCTTTTTTTGCTGCTCGTAGGAATACATTTGAGAGTATTTTTAGCTAGCAGTTATTTTAATACATCCCATTTCTCTGTAGTATTTTTTTTTTTTAGAAACAAACCTTCCCATTCAATATCCCTTAAAGCTTCCCTTATCCTTTCAAAGTTGGCTTTGCTAAAGTTTAGATTCCTAGTTGAGCCAGTATAGGGCTGTTTATGAAAACGGATAGTGAATGTGACCATATTGTGGTTGCTGTTTCCTATGGGCTCCCCTACTATAAAACCTAATACCAATTCCCCATTGTTTGTTAATACCAGGTCTAAGATTGCATTGTACCTAGTAGGTTCCTCAATTAGTTGAACTAAGTAGTTATCATTTAGTGTGTTTAAAAACATATTACCCCTAGCAGTGTCACATGAATCATTTTTCCAGTTTATTTCTGGATAGTCCCGTTGGGGGGAGGCAGCTAATCCTAATCCTCAGGGGTGGTAGTTAGGGTTACCCACCCCCCGGGCCATAACCGTACCAGTGATCCCGATACCTTCGGGATGTCGGCAATGTCAGCTACATGAATGGGGTAAGAGTGGTGTGGATATGAGGAGATTATGCAGTACGTATGGGAAGGGAGGCAGAGTGGTGTGGATGGGGGGGCAATGATGCAGATGGGTTGAAAAAACTGGCATGGATGGGTAGAAAACTGTGGCATGTATGGGAGGAGGCAGAGTGACGTTGACGAGGGAAACACTAAGCAGCGCAGAGAGAAGGAAACGGTGGTTCGGACAAGGCACAGACGGGGAAAGACAGATGGTGCAGTTAAGTGAAAACAGACTAGCATAGATGGGAGAACACAGCAGAAGGGATTGGGGAATACAGAGCAGTATGTAGGCCTATAGGGGAATTAAGTGTAGACACATAGAATGTACATGGGGTAT
This sequence comes from Pseudophryne corroboree, assembly GCF_028390025.1. Lineage (NCBI taxonomy): Eukaryota > Metazoa > Chordata > Amphibia > Anura > Myobatrachidae > Pseudophryne > Pseudophryne corroboree. Next base: position 257,854,358 of record NC_086450.1, read on the forward strand.
TATAGTTTTAGCAATTAACGAAGATGTTTGAGGGAGCTAAATGTTTATAATAAATGAGATGGATGAATGTATGTATGGAGTGAGAAGGATGTTGTGTTGACAAGGTGGGATTGTTGTGGTGACCGAATAGAACGGGTGCACCACATAACTGAATAAAAAGAAGAAAAGTTGACTCCGCACTAAACAATTGCAATTTCTGTGCAGCTGACAAAAAACAGGGGTCACTCCGCCCTGAATATAGAAAATCTAGAAAAAAAGCATCAAAATTGCAGCGCACAGAAAGAATATGTGAAAAAAAAAAAAGGGAAAGGTTTAATTAACAATTTATTATAACCTTTAGATAATTATATGTAACATTTTAACACATCACCAACTAATACTTTCTGCACTGAACAATTCAACAAATTGATGCTATAATCTACACCCAAGCATGTGTTTAAAAAGAAAAAGAAAAGCTCTATTCATACATTTAATGTTACTTCGTAGCTAATCTCAAAATGTATCAACAATGTTGCATTCATAGAGCTAATTCCAACACTTCATAAAGATCAAAAGAACTACATTCAGGTGTATAGAAATCAACTAGTTAATGGACTTTCTCCTAATAAAACTCTTAGCGACCAAGGATTTGTATTATTATGAACGCTTGGCTCCTATATTTAATAGTATAAAGTCCACAATTATACAATTGTATATGGTAAGCTGGCCAGCTATTTTGTTTATCCCTGATGCAGTTAGAAGCTGTAAAATCATGCACACGTCCTCCCCGCCTGCTGGTGCCGTACCTTTTTATAGCAGTCTTTTCAGGGGGACTGAAATGCCCACTTTCCACACATTGCGTGCCAAACCTCCTCCTCCGCGACTGCTTAGTGCTATCAACCTTACGTGGCAGTCTTTTCTGGGAGGCATATAGGAGTCTTTTCTGTTTTTTACATATGCTTTCTCTGTGCGCTGCACCACATAACTGCTCAGCCATTAGTTGTATAGACTGCATGTGTGTATCCCAATGAGAACAGAAATCTGTGAATTAGCAGCTACACCAATGGGTTATTCAGATCTGATTGCAGCAGCAAATTTGTTAAATAATGGGCAAAACCATGTGCACTGCAGGTGGGGAAGATATAACATTTGCAGAGAGTTAGATTTGGGTGGGTTATATTGTTTCTCTGCAGGGCAAATACAGGCTGCTTTATTTTTACACTGCAATTTAGATTTCAGTTTGAACACACCACACCCAAATCTCTCTCTCTATGCACATGTTATATATGCCCACCTGCAATGTACATGGGGGGTAATTCCAAGATGATCGCAGCAGGAAATTTTTTAGCAGTTGGGCAAAACCATGTGCACTGCAGGGGAGGCAGATATAACATGTGCAGAGAGAGTTAGATTTGGGTGGGGTGTGTTTAATCTGCAATCTAAATTGCAGTGTAAAAATAAAGCATCCAGTATTTACCCTGCCCAGAAACAAAATAACCCACCCAAATCTAGCTCTCTCTGCAAATGTTATATCTGCCCCCCCCCCCCTCCGCAAGTGCACATGGTTTTGCCCAACTGCTAAAAAATGTCCTGCTGCGATCAACTTGGAATTACCCCCATGGTTTTGACCATTAGCTAACAAATTTGCTACTGCGATCAGATCTGAATTAGGCCCACTGTGTGAGTAACAGCAATCTCACTCTGTGAGTGTGCTGTATCTGCACTTACCCACAGGCTGTGATGGCATACCATATCTGTATTGGACAAGGAACACATCCATTAAGGCGTCAGCCTTAATGATTGGTATTTCGGTGCTTTTTGGAGTTTGAGTCGAACAGTTACAACAGGTTTCTGAAATGCCAGATCATGTGTAAGAAGCCTTAATGGGACATGTGAAACTTTACCACATAAGATTTTACTCACCGGTAAATCTATTTCTCGTAGTCCGTAGTGGATGCTGGGGACTCCGTAAAGACCATGGGGAATAGACGGGCTCCGCAGGAGACTGGGCACTCTAAGAAAGAATTAGGACTGCTGGTGTGCACTGGCTCCTCCCTCTATGCCCCTCCTCCAGACCTCAGTTAAGGAAACTGTGCCCGGACGAGCTGACAATACAAGGAAAGGATTTTGGAATCCAGGGTAAGACTCATACCAGCCACACCAATCACACCGTATAACTTGTGATAACATATCCAGTTAACAGTATGAAAAACAACAGAGCATCAGACAACCTGATGCAACATAACATAAACCCTATTTAAGCAATAACTATATACAAGTATTGCAGAAGAAGTCCGCACTTGGGACGGGCGCCCAGCATCCACTACGGACTACGAGAAATAGATTTACCGGTGAGTAAAATCTTATTTTCTCTAACGTCCTAGTGGATGCTGGGGACTCCGTAAGGACCATGGGGATTATACCAAAGCTCCAAAATGGGCGGGAGAGTGCGGATGACTCTGCAGCACCGAATGGGCAAACACAAGGTCCTCCTCAGCCAGGGTATCAAACTTGTAGAATTTTGCAAAAGTGTTTGATCCCGACCAAGTAGCTGCTCGGCAAAGCTGTAATGCCGAGACCCCTGGGGCAGCCGCCCAAGAAGAGCCCACTTTCCTTGTGGAATGGGCTTTTACTGATTTTGGATGCGGCAATCCAGCCGCAGAATGAGCACGCTGAATCCTGTTACAGATCCAGCGAGCAATAGTTTGCTTTGAAGCAGGAGCACCCAGCGTGTTGAATGCATACAGGATAAACAGCGAGTCAGTTTTCCTGACTCCAGCCGTTCTGGCTACATAAATCTTCAAAGCCCTGACCACATCTAGTAACTTGGAATCCTCCAAGTCACGAGTAGCCGCAGGCACCACAATAGGTTGGTTCAAATGAAAAGATGACACCACCTTCGGCAGAAATTGCGGACCACTCCGTAATTCTGCCCTGTCCATATGGAAAACCAGATAGGGGCTTTTACATGACAAAGCCGCCAATTCTGACACACGCCTAGCCGTAGCTAAGACCAATAGCATGACCACCTTCCACGTGAGATATTTTAACTCCACGGTTTTAAGTGGCTCAAACCAGTGTGATTTCAGGAAACTCAACACCACGTTAAGATTCCAAGGTGCCACTGGGGGCACAAAAGGGGGCTGAATATGCAGCACTCCCTTTACAACGTCTGAACTTCAGGAAGAGAAGCCAGTTTCTTTTGAAGAAAATGGATAAGGCCGAAATCTGGACCTTTATGGACCCTAATTTTAAAGCCCAAAGTCACTCCCGACTGTAGGAAGTGAAGGTAAAAGGCCTAGCTGGAATTCCTCTGTAGGGGCATTCCTGGCCTTACACCAAGCAACATATTTTCGCCATATACGGAGATAATGTTTAGCCGTCACGTCCTTCCTAGCCTTTATCAGCGTAGGAACAACCTCATCCAGAATGCCTTTTTCTGCGAGGATCCGGCGTTCAACCGCCATGCCGTCAAACGCAGCCGCAGTGAGTCTTGGAACAGACAGGTCCCCTGTTGCAACAGATCCTGTCTGAGAGGCAGAGGCTTTGTGAGCATTTCTTGCAGTTCCGGATACCAAGTCCTTCGTTGCCAATACGGAACAATGAGTATTGTTCTCGCTCCTCTTTTTCTTACGATTCTCAGCACCTTGGATATGAGAGGAAGAGGAGGAAACACAAACCGGCTGGAACACCCACGGCGTCACCAGTGCGTCCACAGCTATCGCCTGAGGGTCTATTGACCTGGCGCAATACCTCTGTAGCTTTTTGTTGAGGCGGGATGCCATCATGTCCACCTGTGGCAGTTCCCACCGACTTGCAATCTGCGTGAAGACTTCTTGATGAAGTCCCCACTCTCCCGGGTGGAGGCCGTGCCTGCTGAGGAAGTCTGCTTCCCAGTTGTCCACTCACGGAATGAACACTGCTGACGGTGCTTGCACATGATTCTCCGCCCAACGAAGAATCCTGGTGGCTTCTGCCACCGCCACCCTGCTTCTTGTGCCACCCTGGCGGTTTACATAAGCCACTGCGGTGATGTTGTCTGATTGAATCAGCACCGGTTGGTTGCGAAGCAGAGGCTCTGCTTGACTCAGGGCGTTGTATATGGCCCTTAGTTCCAGGATATTGATGTGCAGACAAGCCTCCTGACTTGTCCACAGCCCTTGGAAGTTTCTTCCCTGAGTGACTGCCCCCCACCCTCGGAGGCTTGCATCCGTGGTCACCAGGACCCAGTCCTGTATGCCGAACCTGCGGCCCTTGAGAAGGTGAGCACTCTGCAGCCACCACATTAGACACACCCTGGCCCTGGGGGATAGGGTGATCAGCCGATGCATCTGAAGATGCGATTCGGACCACTTGTTCAACAGATCCCACTGAAAGGTCCTTGCATGGAACCTGCCGAAGGGAATGGCTTCGTATGACGCCACCATCTTTCCCAGGACTTTCGTGCATTGATGCACCGACACCTGTTTTGGTTTTAAGAGGTCTCTGACCACAGTCACGAGCTCCTGGGCCTTCTCCTCCGGGAGAAACACCTTCTTCTGGTCTGTGTCCAGAATCATGCCCAGGAAGGGCAGTCTCGTCCCGTGCTGTTGTAACACCTCCCGAGAGTGTGCTAGGCTGATCAGCAACTGCTCTCTGGACTTCGCCTTTATGAGGAGATCGACCAAGTATGGGACAATTGTGATTCCTTGCTTTCGCAGGAGCACCATCATTTTCGCCATTACTTTGGTAAATATTCTCGGTGCCGTGGACATACCAAACGGCAATGTCTGGAATTGGTAATGACAGTCCTGTACCACAAATCTGAGGTACTCCTGATGAGGTGGATAAATGGGGACATGCAGGTAAGCATCCTTTATGTCCAGAGACACCATAAAATCCCCCTCTTCCAGGCTTGCAATGACCGCTCTCAGCGATTCCATCTTGAACTTGAACCTTTTCAGGTATATGTTCAGGGATTTTAAATTCAATATGGGTCTGACCGAACCGTCCGGTTTCGGTATCCACAACATGGTCGAATAATAACCCTTTCCTTGTTGAAGGAGGGGAACCTTGACCACCACCTGCTTTAGATACAATCTGTGAATTGCAGTTAACACTGTTTCCCTCTCGTGGGGGGAAGCCGGCAGGACAGTCGGTGAGGGGGCATCTTCTCAAAGTCCAGCTTGCATTCCTGAGACACAATATCTATTGCCCAGGGATCTAACAGGGATGAACCCACTTGTGGCTGAACTTACGCAGGCGTGCCCCCACCGGGCCTAGCTCCGCCTGTGGAGCCCCAGCGACATGCGGTGGATTTTAGTAGAGGCCGGGGAGGACTTCTGTTCCTGGGACCTAGCTGTGTTGTGCAGCATCTTTCCTCTGCCCCCGCCTCTGGCAAGAAAGGACGCACCTCGGACTTTCTTGTTTCTTTGTTCTAATGGCTGCATTTGATAATGTCGTGCTTTCCTAGGCTGTGCAGGAATATAAGGCAAATTATCAGAATTACCAGCTATAGCTGTGGAGACCAGGTCCGAGGACCCTTCTCCACACAATCCTCAGCCTTCCATATGCCTCTTAAGTCGGCATCATCTGTCCATTGCATATTCTACAGGACACGTCAAGCAGCAATCGACATAGCTTTGTCTCTAGGACCCAGTATACTCATGTCTCTTTGGGCATGTTTTATTATATATATATATATATATATATATATATATGACAGAAGAAATCAGGTGGCACTCACAGACTTGTAGCTTGTGAAATCAGACTTCACCCCGTGAAGATGTTTAATATGAACAACAGTAACGTTTCGGGGACGTGTCCCCTTCCTCAGACAGTTCAACAGTGCAAATAACAGTGAATAAATACCATAAAATGACCCCACTTAACCCCATCATCACGACTCCCAGCTGCGTGGACCACGGCGTGTCTCGGCGTCCCCCGGCCCGCACTTCCGGCTTAGACGTCACCGCCCGACCGGAAGCGAGTCATTCATGCTTCGCCGGTCACCATGCCAACGCGCTCGGAGCACTAGAAATAAAAACAAAACTCAACACACCTACATTAATACTAGGAAACCTGACAATATGTAAAAATGACACATCTCAAAGAACGCTCACTTGGAGCTGGAGTATGTCAATAAAACCATCTTGTATGTGAAAATGTATATGATGCTTAGAAACGTGCAGATTAGTTAACATTAAAAAATAAGAATTTACTTACCGATAATTCTATTTCTCGTAGTCCGTAGTGGATGCTGGGAACTCCGTAAGGACCATGGGGAATAGCGGCTCCGCAGGAGACTGGGCACAAAAGTAAAAGCTTTAGGACTACCTGGTGTGCACTGGCTCCTCCCCCTATGACCCTCCTCCAAGCCTCAGTTAGGATACTGTGCCCGGACGAGCATACACAATAAGGAAGGATTTTGAATCCCGGGTAAGACTCATACCAGCCACACCAATCACAACATACAACCTGTGATCTGAACCCAGTTAACAGCATGATAACAGAGGAGCCTCTGAAAAGATGGCTCACAACAATAACCCGATTTTTGTAACAATAACTATGTACAAGTATTGCAGACAATCCGCACTTGGGATGGGCGCCCAGCATCCACTACGGACTACGAGAAATAGAAGAATCGGTAAGTAAATTCTTATTTTCTCTGACGTCCTAGTGGATGCTGGGAACTCCGTAAGGACCATGGGGATTATACCAAAGCTCCCAAATGGGCTGGAGAGTGCGGATGACTCTGCAGCACCGAATGAGAGAACTCAAGGTCCTCCTCAGCCAGGGTATCAAATTTGTAGAATTTAGCAAACGTGTTTGCCCCTGACCAAGTAGCTGCTCGGCAAAGTTGTAAAGCCGAGACCCCTCGGGCAGCCGCCCAAGATGAGCCCACCTTCCTTGTGGAATGGGCTTTTACAGATTTTGGCTGTGGCAGGCCTGCCACAGAATGTGCAAGCTGAATTGTACTACAAATCCAACGAGCAATAGTCTGCTTAGAAGCAGGAGCACCCAGCTTGTTGGGTGCATACAGGATAAACAGCGAGACAGATTTCCTGACTCCAGCCGTCCTGGAAACATATATCCCTATCCCTAGTAGCCGCAGGTACCACAATAGGCTGGTTCAAGTGAAACGCTGAAACCACCTTAGGGAGAAATTGAGGACGAGTCCTCAATTCTGCCCTGTCCGTATGAAAAATTAGGTAAGGGCTTTTATAGGATAAAGCCGCCAATTCTGAGACACGCCTGGCTGAAGCCAGGGCTAACAGCATTACCACTTTCCAAGTGAGATATTTTAAGTCCACAGTGGAGAGCGGTTCAAACCAATGTGATTTTAGGAACCCCAAAACGACATTGAGATCCCAAGGTGCCACTGGAGGCACAAAAGGAGGCTGTATATGCAGTACCCCCTTGACAAACGTCTGAACTTCAGGAACTGAAGCCAGTTCTTTCTGGAAGAAAATCGACAGGGCCGAAATTTGAACCTTAATGGACCCTAATTTTAGGCCCATAGACCGTCCTGTTTGCAGGAAATGCAGGAAACGACCCAGTTGAAATTCCTCTGTAGGGGCCTTCCTGGCCTCGCACCACGCAACATATTTACGCCAAATACGGTGATAATGCTGTACGGTTACATCCTTCCTGGCTTTGATCAGGGTAGGGATGACTTCATCCGGAATGCCTTTTTCCTTCAGGATCCGGCGTTCAACCGCCATGCCGTCAAACGCAGCCGCGGTAAGTCTTGAAACAGACAGGGACCCTGCTGGAGCATGTCCTTTCTTAGAGGTAGAGGCCACGGGTCCTCTGTGAGCATCTCTTGAAGTTCCGGGTACCAAGTCCTTCTTGGCCAATCCGGAGCCACGAGTATAGTCCTTACTCCTCTCCTTCTTATGATTCTCAGTACCTTGGGTATGAGAGGCAGAGGAGGGAACACATACACTGACTGGTACACCCACGGTGTTACCAGAGCGTCCACAGCTATTGCCTGAGGGTCCCTTGACCTGGCGCAATACCTGTCCAGTTTTTTGTTGAGGCGGGACGCCATCATGTCCACCTTTGGTTTTTCCCAACGGTTCACAATCATGTGGAAGACTTCTGGGTGAAGTCCCCACTCCCCCGGGTGGAGGTCGTGTCTGCTGAGGAAGTCTGCTTCCCAGTTGTCCACTCCCGGAATGAACACTGCTGACAGTGCTATCACATGATTTTCCGCCCAGCAAAGAATCCTTGCAACTTCTGTCATTGCCCTCCTGCTTCTTGTGCCGCCCTGTCTGTTTACGTGGGCGACTGCCGTGATGTTGTCTGACTGGATCAGCACCGGCTGACCTTGAAGCAGAGGTCTTGCTAGGCTTAGAGCATTGTAGATGGCCCTTAGCTCCAGGATATTTATGTGAAGTAATGTCTCCAGGCTTGACCACAAGCCCTGGAAATTTCTTCCCTGTGTGACTGCTCCCCAGCCTCTCAGGCTGGCATCCGTGGTCACCAGGACCCAGTCCTGAATGCCGAATCTGCGGCCCTCTAGAAGATGAGCACTCTGCAACCACCACAGGAGAGACACCCTTGTCCTTGGTGACAAGATTATCCGCTGATGCATCTGAAGATGCGACCCGGACCATTTGTCTAGCAGATCCCACTGGAAGGTTCTTGCGTGGAATCTGCCGAATGGGATTGCTTCGTAAGAAGCCACCATCTTTCCCAGGACCCTTGTGCATTGATGCACTGAGACTTGGCCTGGTTTTAGGAGATTTCTGACTAGTTCGGATAACTCCCTGGCTTTCTCCTCCGGGAGAAACACCTTTTTCTGGACTGTGTCCAGGATCATCCCTAGGAATAGAAGTCGTGTCGTCGGGATCAGCTGTGATTTTGGAATATTGAGAATCCAACCGTGCTGGCGCAGCACTATCTGAGATAGTGCTACCCCGACTTCCAACTGTTCCCTGGATCTTGCCCTTATCAGGAGATCGTCCAAGTAAGGGATAACTAAAACTCCCTTCCTTCGAAGGAGTATCATCATTTCGGCCATTACCTTGGTAAAGACCCGGGGTGCCGTGGACAATCCAAACGGCAGCGTCTGAAACTGATAGTGACAGTTCTGTACCACAAACCTGAGGTACCCTTGGTGAGAAGGGTAAATTGGGACATGTAGGTAAGCATCTTTGATGTCCAGAGACACCATATAGTCCCCTTCTTCCAGGTTTGCAATCACTGGTCTGAGTGACTCCATCTTGAATTTGAACCTTTGTATGCAAGTGTTCAAGGATTTTAGGTTTAAAATTGGTCTCACCGAGCCGTCCGGCTTCGGTACCACAAATAGTGTGGAATAGTACCCCTTTCCCTGTTGTAGGAGGGGTACCTTGATTATCACCTGCTGGGAATACAGCTTGTGAATGGCTTCCAATACTGCCTCCCTGTCTGAGGGAGACGTCGGTAAAGCAGACTTTAGAAAACGGCTAGGGGGAGACGTCTCGAATTCCAATTTGTACCCCTGAGATACCACTTGAAGGATCCAGGGGTCCACTTGCGAGTGGGCCCACTGCGCACTGATCTTCTTGAGACGGGCCCCCACCGTGCCTGAGTCTGCTTGTAAAGCCCCAGCGTCATGCTGAGGACTTTGCGGAGGCGGGAGAGGGCTTTTGTTCCTGGGAACTGGCTGTTTGTTGCAGCCTTTTTCCTCTCCCTCTGCCACGGGGCAGAAATGAGGCGCCTTTTGCCCGCTTGCCCTTATGGGGCCGAAAGGACTGCGCCTGATAATACGGCGTCTTCTTAGGTTGAGAAGCTACCTGGGGTAAAAATGTGGATTTTCCAGCAGTTGCCGTGGCTACCAGGTCTGATAGACCTACCCCAAATAACTCCTCCCCCTTATAAGGCAATACTTCCATGTGCCTTTTAGAATCCGCATCACCTGACCACTGCCGCGTCCATAAACCTCTTCTTGCAGAAATGGACAGCGCCCTAACTCTTGATGCCAGTCGGCAAATATCCCTCTGTGCATCACGCATATATAGAAATGCATCCTTCAAATGCTCTATAGTCAGTAATATACTGTCCCTATCTAGGGTATCAATATTTTCAGTCAGGGAATCCGACCACGCCAGGCCCGCACTGCACATCCAGGCTGAGGCGATTGCTGGTCGCAGTATAACACCCGTGTGAGAGTATATACATTTTAGGATATTCTCCAGCTTTCTATCGGCAGGTTCCTTTAGGGCGGCCGTATCAGGAGAGGGTAGTGCTACCTGTTTAGACAAGCGTGTGAGCGCTTTATCCACCCTAGGGGGTGTTTCCCGACGTGCCCTATCCTCTGGCGGGAAAGGGTACGATGCCAATAACCTTTTAGGAATTATCAGTTTTTTATCGGGGGAAACCCACGCCTCATCACACACTTCATTTAATTCCTCGGATACAGGAAAAACTACAGGCAGTTTTTTCTCACCAAACATAATACCCTTTTTAGTGGTACTTGTATTATCAGAGATATGCAATACATTTTTCATTGCTTCAATCATGTAACGTGTGGAACTAGTGGAAGTCACGTTTGTCTCCTCATCATCGACACTGGAGTCAGTATCCGTGTCTGTCATTTGAGGTAACGGGCGTTTTAAAGCCCCTGATGGCGTTTGAGACCCCTGGACAGGCACAAGCTGAGTAGCCGGCTGTCTCATGTCGTCAACTGTCTGTCGTAAAGAGCTGACACTGTCACGCAATTCCTTCCATAAGCTCATCCACTCAGGTGTCGACTCCCTAGGGGGTGACAACTGTATAATAGGCAATTGCTCCGCCTCCATCTCATTTTCCTCCTCAAACATGTCGACACAATCATACCGACACACCGCACACACACAGGGAATGCTCTGATAGAGGACAGGACCCCACTAGCCCTTTGGGGAGACAGAGGGAGAGTATGCCAGCACACACCAGAGCGCTATATATAGACAGGAATACCACTATAAAATGTGCTTTTCCCTTTATAGCTGCTGTTAGTATCAAAACTGCGCCAAATTAGTGCCCCCCTCTCTTTTTTACCCTTTTCTGTAGTGCAGGACTGCAGGGGAGAGTCAGGGAGACGTCCTTCCAGCGGAGCTGTGATGGAAAATGGCGCCCGTGTGCTGAGGAGATAGGCTCCGCCCCCTTCTCGGCGGCCTTTTCTCCCGCTTTTTTGGTGAGTTCTGGCAGGGGTTAAAATACATCCATATAGCCCTGGGGGTTATATGTGGTGTATTTATGCCAGCCAAGGTGTTTTACATTGCTGCTCAGGGCGCCCCCCCCTAGCGCCCTGCACCCTCAGTGACCGGAGTGTGAAGTGTGCCTGAGTAACAATGGCGCACAGCTGCAGTGCTGTGCGCTACCTTGTTGAAGACTGATGTCTTCTGCCGCCGATTTTTCCGGACCTCTTCTTGCTTCTGGCTCTGTAAGGGGGCCGGCGGCGCGGCTCTGGGACCGAGCTCCGAGGCTGGGCCTGTTTTCGGTCCCTCTGGAGCTAATGGTGTCCAGTAGCCTAAGAAGCCCAATCCACTCTGCACGCAGGTGAGTTCGCTTCTTCTCCCCTTAGTCCCTCGATGCAGTGAGCCTGTTGCCAGCAGGTCTCACTGAAAATAAAAAACCTAAAACTAAACTTTCACTAAGAAGCTCAAGAGAGCCCCTAGTGTGCACCCTTCTCGGCCGGGCACAAAATCTAACTGAGGCTTGGAGGAGGGTCATAGGGGGAGGAGCCAGTGCACACCAGGTAGTCCTAAAGCTTTTACTTGTGTGCCCAGTCTCCTGCGGAGCCGCTATTCCCCATGGTCCTTACGGAGTTCCCAGCATCCACTTGGACGTCAGAGAAATATTATTTTACAACACCCGGTCTAACTCGGCTGTACCTGAGATGAGTCCAACTCACCAGTGCAGCTAATTCCTAGATTAAATCAAAATTCACTGGAGGTGGACGGACATGCATGGCTCTGCTTTTAGAAAAACAATTATTAAATACCAAAAAGGTGTTGCTGTTATGAATGAGCGGCTCTAGTGCAAACTGCCCTGTTCCAAAGGCTGATGTTATTTAATCTGTATATTTTAATCTGCATATTTTAAATGCGCGGGGCAGTCAACCTATAAGAGCTGGCCCATGAGCAGGGAATTGCATGATAAAAGAACTTTTTGAAAAGTGACTAGCTTTGTTTTTTATGTTCTTAATTTAATTTATTGTAACCTAAAGGAAGTTGATAAGTCCAAAGGACTCATTTAACCCTTTGGGGGCTAGACAATCCAGGCGGAAGATCCACCTAGATTCAAGCTGCAACAATTTTTTCCCCCGGTCACCACCTCTTATGGACGCTGGGACATGATCAATGGCCCTATATCTCAGGCTGGCCAACGTGTGATGCTGTGTGGCAAAGTGCCTGGCCACTGGTTGATCGCTGGTCCCTGCTAACAGGGCTGCCCGAATAGCAGACCGATGTTGAGTTAATCGAACCTTCAATTGGCATTCGGTTTTGCCCACATAATAGAGCCCGCAAAGGCACACTATTATGTAGACAACAAATCGAGAAGTACAGGTGAGAGGCCACCTGATTTTCAGGCGTTGGCCCGTATGTGGGTGAGGAAAGGTCTCGCCAACTATAAAGAAGGAACAAGTCGTGCATCCCAGGCATTTGAAACAACCAATTGACCTGGGCATTTAGCAAATCAGACATCTGCTATCTAGATGTCTGTATTCAGTTGACAGAGGGACGTGTTGAGACATCCTTATACAAAAAACCCACGGACAGGAATACCCTGCTCCGAGCAGAGAGCTCCCACCCTAAAGCGATGATACGCAGTCTGCCCTACTCCCAACTGTTAAGGGTTTGCAGGAATAACACCGACCCGAATACACGGGAGGAGCAACTCGATGAGATGATTCTAAAATTTAGCGAGAGAGGGTATGCATTGCCAGAACTCAAAAAAGCTAAAGAGAGCCCTATGCAATTTTCAGAAACAGGCCAAGCAGCGCCATAAAACCCTACCCAGGGAGATCATTCCATGGGTGACGGAATACAATGCCAATAGCCCTGTACTGGTAAAGCAAGTCAGGGACATGTGGCAAATGGTCACAAATGTATCATCCAATTTCCATGTATTTAGACTGTATTCTACAACCTCATGTCATCAGTCAACCAACTCTCATCAAGGACACAACTGACTTTTTACAACAACTTTCAGCAATTAGTAACATCCCTGAGGCCAGTATACTGTGTACATTGGACATTAACAGCCTATATACATCCATTCCTCACATCCAGGGCCTTGCGGCAACCAAGTCATTTTATCAATCACAACAGATCGACGACTTGGATATCGATTTGTTTATGCAGCTGTTGGAATTAACCTTAACTCGAAATTACTTCATCTACAATGGACGCTTCTATAGACAACTGTCCGGTTGTGCAATGGGAAGTCACGTGGCACCCAGCTATGCAAACATTCATGTTTCAAGTAGAATCCCAGATGTTTTTCAACAAGGACGAATACAAGCGACATATTTTGACCTATACGCGCTATATCGACGATCTGTTCATCATTTGGACAGGGAGTGAGGAACTGCTGGGCCAGATGATTGAGGACATCAACCGCCGTGACTCTACCATTAAGGTCACCCACCAGCATAGCCGCTCTACTATACATTACTTGGATGTACTGGTAACACTTGAATCTGGCCAGCTACACACTGAGGTATACTCCAAGCCAACTGACAGTAATACCCTACTGCTAGCATCAAGTCACCATCCCAAACCCCTCAAACGAGGTTTGCCCAAGTTCCAGATGAGGGTTGCAAGAATTGCGGACGACTCAGCCACCGCTGCCAAAGGCATCGACGCTACAATTGACAGGTTCTTAGCTAGAGGCTATAGTTTGAACCTTTTGAAGCAACAAAAAGACGAAGTGTTAGCTATGAGTCGCAGCGAACTGCTACGTCCCAAAGTTCGTACTAATGAAGCAGTCATTCAATGGAAAATGGCTTTTACCACCTCCAGTCAAGTCGTTCAAAGAGCAAGTCGGGCCTTGTGGCCCATAGTAGCGACAGACAAAGAAATAACATGCTTCAGACAAAAACGTCCTATGCCATGTTTTACAAGGGGCAAAAACATCAGAGATATGGTGGTCCACACGGACATCACGGGTTTCAAGCAAACCCAAGTGCAACCCCACTTTATGACGAAACCAGCAGGTTGCTACAAGTGCCCTAGGTGCACCACTTGCACACATATGATCACCGGCAGTTCCTTTAAACACCCACATAATGACCGGAGTTTCAAGATCAAACATACACTATCCTGTTTATCCACGCACGTGGTGTATATCATCATCTGTCCCTGTCACAAGTATTATGTGGGGAAGACCACTCGCACCGTCCGGGAATGTATGGCTTTACATCGTTCATTCATCAATAAGGCACTTAAATCTAAGGTGGCTGATCAACCGGTGGCTCGCCATTTTCTTGCAGAGGGACATTCGTTGGCCCAGTTAAAACATATTCTGATTGACCACATTCCCACCTCAATACGAGGGGGCGATCGTGACGGCCAGCTACTCAGATGTGAAAGTAGGTGGATCCACGTTCTGAATACGGTATCCCCCTATGGAATGAATGAACGCCTCAACTGGAACGTCTTTGGAGGACATTAACCCTGCACAACGCAAGTTGAAGTCTACATTATTTCGTCCCTTGATCGAGTGGATTGCCATACTTGGTTTAGTAGCGACATTTCTCCACTTGTGTCATTTATGAGTTGTGTGCTATGGTGCCATATCAACTCGGCCACTTAGCGTTTCCTTCCTTTTCTCTTCTCTTTTCTTTCTTCATCTCTTTTAGTTTACATTATTACAGGTGGCTTGTATTATTTATTGTAAAGGCACTTTTTTGACTGTTACATTGACAGTCTATGCTTTACTGCATATATATGCCTATTGTTTACTTGTACATCTTAACACCCTGTGATTTGTTCCCATGTGTCTTGTGGCAGAACGCTGCATGGAGGGCCGGGGAGATTAGTCAGTGGCTTCACAAAGGCGGCCAGGCACTTAGACGCGTTGCCGTGACTACGGGACGCGTTGCCATGGTAACGAGAGTGGAAGCCGTCTGACGTCACCGGAAGTGACGCAGACGCAGCTGCGGTGGGCGGAAGCAGACGCCGGTCCCGGCTCTCCAGCGGCGCGATGGCTGTTCCCCTATTTAGGTAAGAAATCCATGTTTGTCAGTCTTGTTAGCTATTTTCACCCAGTATTTCATGCCTGCCTTGAAAACGGTGCTTGCAGCACCGAAACGTCGGCCTTGTCTAGGCATCCTGTAATTTTCTAACATGCTTCAGTAAAAAGCCCTATTTGAAACAGAGTGCCGCAGTCTCCACGCTTACTATATTATACATATAAAAAAAAAAAATTATATATATATATATATATATATAAAAAATAAGATTTTACTCACCGGTAAATCTATTTCTCATAGTCCGTAGTGGATGCTGCGACTCCGTAAGGACCATGGGGATTAGCGGCTCCACAGGAGACTGGGCACAACTAAAGAAAGCTTTAGGACTACCTGGTGTGCACTGGCTCCTCCCACTAAGACCCTCCTCCAGACCTCAGTTAGGATACTGTGTCCGGAAGAGCTGACACAAATAGGAAGGATTTTGAATCCCGGGTAAGACTCATACCAGCCACACCAATCACACCGTATAACTCGTGATACTATACCCAGTTAACAGTATGAAATATAACTGAGCCTCTCAACAGATGGCTCAACAATAACCCTTTAGTTAGGCAATAACTATAAACAAGTATTGCAGACAATCCGCACTTGGGATGGGCGCCCAGCATCCACTACGGACTACGAGAAATAGATTTACCGGTGAGTAAAATCTTATTTTCTCTGACGTCCTAAGTGGATGCTGGGACTCCGTAAGGACCATGGGGATTATACCAAAGCTCCCAAACGGGCGGGAGAGTGCGGATGACTCTGCAGCACCGACTGAGCAAACTCTAGGTCCTCCTCAGCCAGGGTATCAAACTTGTAGACTGTTGCAAAAATGTTCGAAACCGACCAAGTAACAGCTCGGCAAAGTTGTAAAGCCGAGACCCCTCGGGCAGCCGCCCAAGAAGAGCCCACTTTCCTCGTGGAATGGGCTTTTACAGATTTAGGGTGCGGCAGTCCAGCCGCAGCATGTGCAAGTTTAATCGTGCTACAGATCCAGCGAGCAATAGTCTGCTTAGAAGCAGGAGCACCCAGCTTGTTGGGTGCATACAGGATAAATAGCGAGTCAGTTTTCCTGACTCCAGCCGTCCTGGAAACATATACTTTTCAAGGCCCTGACTACGTCCAGTAACTTGGAATCCTCCAAGTCCCAAGTAGCCGCAGGCACCACAATAGGTTGGTTCACATGAAAAACTGATACCACCTTAGGAAGGAATTGGGAACGAGTCCTCAATTCCGCCTTATCCATATAAAATACAGATAAGGGCTTTTGTATGACAAAGCCGCCAATTCTGATACACGCCTGGCCGATGCCACGGCCCACAGCATGACCACTGTCCACGTGAGGTATTGTAGCTCCACGGATTTAAGTGGCTCAACCCAATGCGACTTCAGGAAATCCAACACCACGTTGAGATCCCACGGTGCTACTTGAGGCACAAACGGGGCTGACTATGCAGCACTCCCTTAACAAAAGTCCGAACTTCAGGCAGTGAAGCCAGTTCTATTTTGGAAGAAAATCGATAGAGCCGAAATCTGGACCTTCATGGAACCCCATTTTAGGCCCATAGTCACCTCTGACTGTAGGAAGTGCAGAAATCGACCTAGCTGAAATTTCTCCTTTGGGGCCTTCCTGGCCTCCCAGCACGCAACATATTTCCACCATATGCGGTGATAATGGTTTGCGTTCACTTCTTTCCTAGCTTTAAATAGCGTAGGGATAACTTCCTCCGGAATGCCCTATTCCTTCAGGATCCGGCGTTCAACCGCCATGCCGTCAAACGCAGCCGCGGTACGTCTTGGAACAGACAGGGCCCCTGCTGCAGCAGGTCCTGTCTGAGCGGCAGAGGCCATGGGTCCTCTGCGATCATTTCTTGGAGTTCTGGTTACCAAGCTCTTCTTGGCCAACCCGGAACAATGAGTATAGTTCTTACTCCTCTCCTTCTAATTATTCTCATTACCCTGGGTAAGAGAGGCAGAGAAGGGAACACATACACCGACTGGTACACCCACGGTGTTACCAGAGCGTCCACAGCTATCGCCTGAGGGTCCCTTGACCTGGCGCAATATCTTTGTAGCTTTTTGTTGAGGCGGGACGCCATCATGTCCACCTGTGGCCTTTCCCAACGGTGTACAATCATTTGGAAAATTTCTGGATGAAGTCCCCACTCTCCTGGGTGGAGGTCGTGTCTTCTGAGAAAGTCTGCTTCTCAGTTGTCCACTCCGGGAATGAACACTGCCGACAGTGCTAACACATGATTTTCCGCCCATCGGAGAATCCTTGTGGCTTCTGCCATCGCCATCCTGCTTCTTGTGCCACCCTGTCGGTTTACATGAGCGACCGCCGTGATGTTGTCTGACTGGATCAGCACCGGCCGGTGTTGAAGCAGGGGTCTAGCCTGACTTAGGGCATTGTAAATGGCCCTTAGTTCCAGAATATTTATGTGTAGGGAAGTCTCCTGACTTTTCCATAGCCTTGGAAGTTTCTTCCCTGTGTGACTGCCCCCCAGCCTCGAAGGCTGGCATCCGTGGTCACCAGGACCCAGTCCTGTATGCCGAATCTGCGGCCCCCTTGAAAATGAGCACTCTGCAGCCACCACAACAGCGACACCCTGGCCCTTGGAGACAGGGTTATCCGCCGATGCATCTGAAGATGCGACCCGAACCACTTGTCCAACAGATCCCACTGGAAAAATCCTTGCATGGGACCTGGCGAATGGAATTTCTTCGTAAGAAGCTACCATCCTTCCCAGGGCTCGCATGCATTGATGCACCGACACCTGTATACGTATTAGGAGGTCTCTGTCTAGAGACGACAACTCCTTGGACTTCTCCTCCAGGCGAAACCCTTTTTATCCTGTTCTGTGTCCAGAACCATACCCAGGAACAGTAGACGTGTCGTAGGAACCAGCTGCGACTTTGGAATATTCAGAATCCAGCCGTGCTGTTGTAGCACTTCCCGAGATAGTGCTACTCCGCCGAACAACTGCTCCCTGGACCTCGCCTTTATAAGGAGATCGTCCAAGTACAGGATAATTATTTCGGCCATTACCTTGGTAAATACCTCGGTGCCGGGGACAGACCAACGGCAACGTCTGGAATTGGTAATGACAATCCTGTACCACAATTTTGAGGTACTCCTGGTGAAGAGGGTAAATAGGGACATGCAGGTAAGCATCCTTGATGTCCAGTGATACCATGAAATTCTCCAGGCTTGCAATAATCGCCCTGAGCGATTCCATTTTGAACTTGAACCTTTGTATATAAGTGTTCAAGGCTTTCAATTTTAGAATGGGTCTCACCGAACCGTCTGGTTTCGGTACCACAACATTTTGGAATAGTAACCCCGGCCTTGTTGAAGGAGGGGTACCTTGATTTCACCTGCTGGAAGTACAGCTTGTGAATTGCCGCCAGTACTACCTTTCTCCGAGGGCAGCAGGCAAGGCTGATGTGAGGTAACGGCGAGGGGGAGTCGCCTCGAACTCCAGCCTGTATCCCTGTGATACTATTTGCAGAACCTAGGGATCCACCTGTGGGCAAGCCCACTGGTCCCTGAAGTTCCCGAGACGCGCCCCTACCGCACCTGTCTCCACCTGTGGAGCCCCAACGTCATGCGGTGAACTCAGAGGAAGCGGGGGAAGATTTTTGATCCTGGGAACTGGCTGCTGGTGCAGCTTTTTCCCTCTTCCCTCGTCTCTGTGCAGAAAGGAAGCACCTTTGACCCGCTTACTTTTCTGAAGCCGAAAGGACTGTACGTGAAAATACAGTGCTTCCTTAGGCTGTGAAGAAACCTGAGGTAAAAATTTTTCTTCCCAGCTGTTGCTGTGGATACGAGGTCCCAGAGACCACCCCCAAACAATTCCTCACCCTTATAAGGCAGAATCTCCATGTGCCTTTTATAGGCAGCATCACCTGTCCACTGCCGGGTTTCTAATACCCTCCTGGCAGAATGGACATTGCCTTAATTCTGGATGCCAGCCGGCAAATATCCCTCTGTGCATCCTTTATATCTAAGACGACGTCTTTAATATGCTCTATGTTAGCAAACTATTATCCCTGTCTTAGAGTATTAATATTATCTGACTGGATATCAGACCACGCTGCAGCAGCACTATTTATGCTGAGGCAATTGCAGGTCTCAGTATATAACCTGAGTGTGTATATACAGACTTCAGGATAGCCTCCTGCTTTTTATCAGCAGGCTCCTTCAAGGTGGCCGTATCCTAAGACGGCAGTGCCACCTTTTTTGACAAACGTGTGAGCGCCTTATCCACCCTAAGGGATATCTCCCAACGTGACCTATCCTCTGGCGGGAAAGGGTACGCCATCAGTAACTTTTTAGAAATTACCAGTTTCTTATCGGGGGAACCCACGCTACTTTACACACTTCATTCATTCATCTGATGGGGGAACAAAACACTGGCTGCTTTTTCTCCCCAAAAATAAAACCCCTTTTATGTGGTACTTGGGTTCATGTCAGAAATGCGTAACACATTTTTCATTGCCGAGATCATGTAACGGATGTTCCTAGTGGATTGTGTATATGTTTCAACCTCATCAACACTGGAGTCAGACTCCGTGTCGACATCTGTGTCTGCCATCTGAGGTAACGGGCGCTTTTTTGAGCCCCTGATGGCCTTTGAGACGCCTGGGCAGGCGCGGGCTGAGAAGCCGGCTGTCCCACAGCTGTTTTACGTCATCCAGCCTTCTATGTAAGGAGTTGACATTGTCGGTTAATACCTTCCACCTATCCATCCACTCTGGTGTCGGCCCCACAGGGGGCGACATCCCATTTATCGGCCTCTGCTCCACCTCCACGTAACCTTCCTCATCCCACATGTCGACACAGCCGTACCGACACACAGCACACACACAGGGAATGCTCTGACTGAGGACAGGACCCCACAAAGTCCTTTGGGGAGACAGAGAGAGAGTATGCCAGCACACACCAGAGCGCTATATAATGCAGGGATTAACACTATAACTGAGTGATTTTTCCCCCAATAGCTGCTTGTATAAACAATATTGCGCCTAAATTTAGTGACCCCCCTCTCTTTTTAACCCTTTGAGCCTGAAAACTACAGGGGAGAGCCTGGGGAGCTGTCTTCCAGCTGCACTGTGAAGAGAAAATGGCGCCAGTGTGCTGAGGGAGATAGCTCCGCCCCTTTTTCGCTGACTTTTCTCCCGCTTTTTTATGGATTCTGGCAGGGGTATATATCACATATATAGCCTCTGGAGCTATATATTGCGATGATTTTGCCAGGCAAGGTGTTTATATTGCTGCCCCGGGGCGCCCCCCCCCCCAGCGCCCTGCACCTATCAATGACCGGAGTGTGAGGTGTGCATGAGGAGCAATGGCGCACAGCTGCAGTGCTGTGCGCTACCTTGGTGAAGACTGAAGTCTTCTGCCGCCGATTTTCCGGAACACTTCTTGCTTCTGGCTCTGTAAGGGGGCCGGCGGCGCGGCTCCGGGACCGAACATCAATGGCTGGTTCCATGCGGTCGATCCCTCTGGAGCTAATGGTGTCCAGTAGCCTAAGAAGCCCAAGCTACCACCAGTTAGGTAGGTTCGCTTCTTCTCCCCTTAGTCCCTCGCTGCAGTGAGTCTGTTGCCAGCAGATCTCACTGTAAAATAAAAAACCTAAAATATACTTTCTTTCTAGGAGCTCAGGAGAGCCCCTAGTATGCATCCAGCTCAGCCGAGCACAAGAATCTAACTGAGGTCTGGAGGAGGGTCTTAGTGGGAGGAGCCAGTGCACACCAGGTAGTCCTAAAGCTTTCTTTAGTTGTGCCCAGTCTCCTGCGGAGCCGCTAATCCCCATGGTCCTTACGGAGTCCCAGCATCCACTTAGGACGTCAGAGAAATATATATAAAACAGAGTGCAATAGAGCGCCTGATAGTGTTTGTATATTGAGATATTATTGTATAGCCAGTTCACCCTGTGAGGTGTATAAAGTGCAAAATTTAAAAAACGAACAACTTGGCTCCTTGAGGGCAGCTTTGGTCGGTTGACACTTAAGGACATGTAAATTAGAAAACAAAAGAAAAACAGTGTGTACTGTTATCACAGAGTTGAAAAGCACATAAGACTGAAATTAGGAACCTTGCTAGTCCCAATAGCTATACAGAAATTTAACAGAATACAAATAAAAACAAAATTTAATGTAGCAATCCTGACACAAATGCAGGTAGCAAACGTACAAGATAAAAACAAATATGTAGCTTATCTATCCATAATTGGAAAAGTCGTGTGAACAGCAAATCACAGTTCCATAACCAGATGTTCAATTTAAAATCCTGTAGCAAATGCAGGTAGCATACGTACGAGATAAAAACATAAAAACGGCTTATCTGTCCAATGTTAGAAGTATCGGGTGAGCATCAAATCCCAATCCCAACGCGTTTCGTCCTTTAGCAGAGGACTTCTTCCAGGGGATACATGATGGGAGCAAAGCAGGATATTTATGGAGTTGAAAAGTAGTCACATGACAAACAGGAAATGTCACATCACTTCCTGTGACTAATGCAATAGGTAATCATGCCTTGGGAAAAACAATGAGTGATATGCATAGGTAATAACATAGGCATATTCATAATAACCTTTAAACATTAAATAGTAAGTAAAACATTACATTGGAGTCTATAAGCGGTTCTTAAAATGGCCGTGGACTGCATATTGAACCGCAAATACGTCACTTCCGGCCGGCGTTTGTGGAGAGCGATGTCGCGCCTTTTTGGAATGAACCGCACTGTGGAACGCATCCGTGTCACTTCCGCCAGGCCCTGGCGGAAGTAGTGTTGGCGGTGGCTTCCCATGTGGAACGCACCACATAGCCTTTGATGTATGAATAGCATTGCTTCCGGTCCGGCTTAGGAGGGCAACCACAGTTTAAGTATACAAAGAAAGTTAGTTCCGGGATGATGACACGCACGGCCATCTTCTTTAGCCGTTTCCAGCTTTATATTATTGCTCTTAGCCATGTAATGGAACGAACGGCTTTTACGAAAAGTTCAATAGCCATATAATTTTATACATATTCTGAAAGGAAGAAGTGAAAATATCTTAAGTTCAACATAAATGCTGACGGTAATAGTGATGGACTTAGTCTGATAATAGTGATAATGGAATAAGTATAGTATTTGTTGATATTTATGAGTGTTCAAAACTTAATATTATAGTAAGAATATATGAGAATATATAAGAAAAAATATGAGGATATAAATAATATATAAGAATATTGTAGGTTATTATACATTTAAAAAAATTGTGAATATTGTGATGTGAAGTGACTAGTGAAACTTAATGGGTGAAAAGTAAATGAATTATAGAAATGGGGCAATCTCGAATCCTTCGTTGAATCCAGATGGTGCAAGTGTCTTTAATTCGAAGATCCAAAACATTTCTCTCCTGGATAGCTTGGTCAAAATGTCTCCACCTCTTTCTCCAAGGTTTACAATTTCAATACCTTTAAAAGGTCAGTTCTTCAGAGTTTGAGTGATGAATTTTGTGAAAGTGTCTGTAGATTGCGTGTGGTAATTTTATTTTTGATGTTGCGCGTATGTTCCTGGATACGCAATTTTAATACTCGTTTTGTCTTGACGACGTACTTCAATCCGCATGTGCATTCCAAGAGGTAAATAACCATTGTTATAAAATGTTTAATGATGTATTCCCGAGAATTATCGCTATTTGAGAACATTTTTCGGTTTCTGTGTACCAGTTTGCAGATATTGCAGCTTCCACATTTGAAACAACCTTGACATAATCTCGTTTGGTTGGATGTCGTGGATTTTAATAAACGTGGTGCTACAATATCTTTCAGGTTATTTGTTTTTCTGTACACAACTTTAGGGCGAGGAGGTAGGACATCTCTTAGAACTGTGTCCACCAGTAAAATGTTCCAGTGTTTGTTGAGGGACTGGCAGATTACTTTTTCGAGACAGCTGTAGGTTGTGACGAAAGGGACTGAAAACCCTTTTTCCATCACTTTGACTTCCTTCTGTTAGGCGCGGCGGTCTTCGGCCGTGCCCTGACTGAGCAGCGGTCACGGCCGCCGCGCCTCTCTCCTTCCCTGTCCCCCGCACGGCGCCTAGCAACGCCAGGACGCCGTGCGCACGATAGCCGCCGGGTCCCTGGCAACGCAGGACGCCGTGCGTGCAGGGCCGCCGGGTGCATAGCAACGGGGACGCCACAGGTGGACCGCGTTCCCCGTTGCTAAGAATAGTTAATTAGGTTGCTCGTGCAGCAGGGCAGCTGCACGGCAACTAGTAATTAGGGGCTGGTCCTGCTGGCCCTTCTGTTATTGGCCAGCAGGGCCTTTTTATGTGAGCCAGCACACTGAAGCCCCGCCGGTGATAGCTTCTTGTATGCTGTTCCTGCCTTGCAGAACTCTGTTCCTGTCAGCTGTGTTTGGTGGATCTTGCTCCCTGCCCTCTGGTACTTTGGAGGTCCGAAGCCGGTCCTGGGAATCCTTCTAGTCCTTGCGAACCAGTTTCTGTCATCTGGGGTTCTCGCCCGGTTTCGTGAGTAGCGGCTTCTGCCGCGTGTTGCGGCCTATGCCGCTTAGTGTTTACTTCTCTGTGAATTGGTGCATTTGCGGAGGTTTCCGCTTTCACTGTCCTCCTCGGAACTCGGCGGTGCCGTGTGGGGGAGTGGACAGTGGTTTCTTTGTAGTTCTTTTCCTTTGGCGGCGTGCCGCACATACGTTTAGTTTTTAGGTAGTTTATAGCCCCTAGCGTGGTTGTTTCAGTTAGAGGTCCCCTTGTTATTACCCTGTCTCAGTTCACGCCTTGTCTCTCTTTAAGACCTGAGGGGGCATCGGAGTTGGGCAGACCTAATCCGCCCTTCAAACGCGGCTGCCATGGGCCCAAGAAACCATAGTCGTTCAGGCGTGAATTGATAACACGGGTAAGACAACGGAGGTAGGGTGCTAGGGTCTATTTCCTTCCCATTTCCCAATCCCAGCATTCCGTCTTGGTGCTCAGGACTCACTACATAAGATCTCCCCTGTCCTGAGCATCAGGATCGTAACACCTTCTCCCTCTGTGGTTCAGGTGTAGTCCTAGTTTTTCTGAGAGCTTTCTCGATAACATCCTCGGGGTAATCTCTTTCTTTGAAGCGATCAGCGTAGATTTTCAATTGTACGTCTTGGTCCTCTTTTAGACTACAATTTCTTTGGACACGGTGAAATTGAGAGTAGGGAATATTGGTTTTCCAGCTTTTTTGATGACAGCTTTTGAAATGCAAATAACTGTTAGTGTCAACCTTTTTGATGTAGTTGCGGGTGATTATTTTTGATTCTTTCGCGGAGAGTATCAGATCGAGAAACTCTATTTGTAATTTGTCATGTTTTTCTGGGAATTTGAGGTTGAATTGGTTCGATTAAATGTTCCGGAAGAACTGCAAGAAGGATGATTCAGTTCCGTCCCATATAATAATGATGTCGTCTATATATCTTCTATATAGTACTAGTTGGTCGAGGAAAGGATTATTGGAATAAATATGTTCTTCCTCCCAGCTCCCCATCAGTAAATTTGCGAAGCTAGGGGCAAAAATAGTCCCCATAGCTGTGTCACGTATTTGCAGAAAAAAAGTCTTGAAATTTGAAATAATTAGGACTTAAATAAACCGAATGAAATCACATATGGCTTCTTTGTGTACCTGCGTCACTTGTGTCTCAATCCAAAAAAAATTTGCAAGCTGAGACTACGATATCGTGGATAATGCATGTGTATAGACTCTCAACATCAATTGTGACCCACATGTATGTTTCTTTCCATGTGCTGTTTTTGAGTAAATTTAGTACACATTTGGTGTATTTAAGGTAAGATGGTAACTTGGTGACATATTTGCTTAAAAAGACGTCAATCTATTTAGACAGGTGGGATGTGAGTGAGTCAATTCCTGCGATGATTGGTCTACCTGGGGGATTTTGGAGATTCTTATGTATTTTTGGGAGGAAGTAAAATATTGGGATGACTGGAGAGGATGTCATCAAAAACTGGTATTCATCTTTATCCAATACCTGACAGCGTAAGTAATGCACCAACATGGTTCTTAATTCATCTGTGTATTGTGCAGTGGGATCATGTTGGAGTTTCCTGTAGGAATCGGTATCGCTGAAGAGACGTGATGACTCTTTAATGTAGTCCGATCTGTCTAGAATTACTACTCCTCTTCCCTTGTCGGCTTGTTTAATAATAATCTCCTGATTTTTTTTGGAGTTCTTTTAGAGTTTGTTTCTCCTTATTCTTCAAGTTACTGGATTTGATGGGTAACAAGTCTTGATCACAGAGATCTTTTTTGACCAAATTGTGGAAAACAGTTATATGATGTCCTTTCGATTCCAACGGATAGTATTTTGATTCCCTCTTTAACCCTGATTTGGACTCTGTAGGAAAAGTAGTTTCAGAGTTTTTTTTAGCAAAATGTCTTTTGAGTGTGAGAGTTCTTGTGAATTTATTGAGATCAATGAACGTGTTGAACTTATTCATTTGGTTGCTGGGTGCAAACTTCAATCCCTTACTTAAAAGTAGGGTCTCAGACTGAGTCAAATGATGTCGGGAAAGATTAAATATGCCATTAGAACTAGCGTCTAAACTGGCTGGTATTTTCTCTTTGCATCTTATCCGCCCTCTGCCCCGAGTACCTCTTCTTCTTGGAATGTTCTTTTTGTTGGTGGAGAATTCTTGAACCGTTCCCTGAAGAATGTTCTCTTTTGAGATGGGGGATATTCTCTGTGGGGGTCTGGAGATAAAAAATCCGAATCACTGTTGGATTCATGTCTCTGTAGGGGAGAACCTGTTATTCGTGGTGAATCTTCCTAAGCGTGGTGTGTACGTAGTTGGTTGTGGTACCGGGTGGTTTCTCCTTTGGTATTGTTGATGTGGTGTATTCTTCCAACCTCTCATTTTTGGGTCTTGATAGACCGCAATGCTTGAGGTTTGGTGTGTTTGAAAGCTACTCAAATTTTTTACTTTATTGGACAGCATATTTAATATATATATATATATATATATATATATATACATATCTACATACTAGGGTCTCAATCTCTGCTGATAAGGTACCTGTCCACGCTGCCACAGCACTATAAACCCATGTCGACACAATCGCCGGTCTGAGTAGTGTACCAGAATGTGCACGCTATCTGCAGGTTCCCTGAGAATAGCTGTTACGACAGGGCTACCTTTTGGGCAAACGTGACACCCTAGGGGAAGATTCCCATCGTATCCTGGCCCTAGTGGGGAAAGGATACTGCCTGAGAATTCTTTGTGTGAAGCTGCAGTCTCTGGTCTGGAGATTACCGCTCTTTTCCATCATGAGAGGATGGAAATTTACCTCAGCTTTCTTCCCCTTACACATGTGTACCCTTGTGTCAGGGACAGATGAGTCATCAGTGATATGCAAATCATCTTTTATTACAATAATCATATATTGAATACTTTTCTGCCATTTTGGCTGTAACTTTGCATTATCGTAGTCGACACTGGAGTCAACCTCCGTGTCGACATAAGTGTTTATTATTTTGGATAGTGAGCATTGAGAGACACCGAAGGTCTCTGTGACAGAGGGACAGACATGGGTAGATTTCCTGTCTGTTCTCTAATCTTTTGTGCAATAAATTCACCTTAGCATTTACACATATCCATACAGGTGTCGGCGTTGTCGACGGAGACACCCTCTCACACACATTAGCTCCATCTCCTCCTTAGGGGAGCCTTTTACCTCAGACATGTCGACACACACGTACCCACACACCACACACACAGGGGATGCTCTATTTGAAGACCGTTCCCCCACAAGGCCCTTTGGAGAGACAGAGTATGCCAGCACACACCCCAGCGCTATATGACCCAGGAATCACACAGTAACTTAGTGTTAACCCAGTAGCTGCTGTATATATTGTTTTTACGCCAAATTTATGTGCCCCCCCCTCTCTTCACCCTCTTCTATCGTACTTCTGCAGGGGAGAGCCTGCGTAGCTTCCTCTCAGCGGAGCTGTGGAGAGAAAATGGCGCTGGTAAGTGCTGAGGAAGAAGCCCCGTCCCCTCAGCGGCGGGATTCTGTCCCGCGATTTTGTGTAAAATAATAGCGGGGGCTCATGCATATATACAGTGCCCAGCTGTATATATGCCCTATTTTGCCAGGAGGTACTCAATTGCTGGCCAGGGCGCCCCCCCCTGCGCCCTGCACCCTACAGTGACCGGAGTGTGTGGGTGTAATGTGGGAGCAATGGCGCACAGCTGCAGTGCTGTGCGCTACCGATTATGAAGACAGGAGTCTTCTGCCGCCGATTTTGACGTCTTTATGCTTCACCCGCCGGCTTCTGGCTCTGCGAGGGGGACGGCGGCGCGGCGAGAAGGGCCGGACAACCAAGGTTAAGTTCCTGTGTTCGATCCCTCTGGAGCTAATGGTGTCCAGTAGCCTAAGAAGCGCAACCTAGCCACAGTTAGTAGGTTTGCTTCTCTCCCCTCAGTCCCACGTAGCAGAGAATCTGTTGCCAGCAGAAGCTCTCTGAAAATAAAAAACCTAACTTATATACTTTCTTATTAGCAAGCTCAGGAGAGCTCACTAAAATTAACCCAGCTCCGTCCGGGCACAGATTCTGAGGTCTGGAGGAGGGGCATAGAGGAGGAGGAGCCAGTGAACACCAGTATTCCTAATTCTTTCTTAGAGTGCCCAGTCTCCTGCGGAGCCGGTCTATTCCCCATGGTCCTTACGGAGTCCCCAGCATCCACTAGGACGTTCGAGAAATACACGTATATACCACATTCAAAATACAGTAACAATTGCATTTCTTCAAAAACACTTAACCTTAAGGAATGCTATGTGTATGAATTCTTACCTAAAATACTTTTTATTTCGTAAGTAATACACCAAGAGGCATAATCCTTTCACTGTGGCAATATATTCACCCTTAAGAAAGTAAATATAATACATTTAAAAACATACATATATATTTTTATAAGACTTCAAGTGGAACAATTTTTTTTTTTTTATTATGTTTTATTATTGCAAGTTATTTTATTTTTTTGGGTGTACAGATGTGTTCTCGTACAGCTTGCCTCAATAAGCCACGTAGAGGGAGGGTATGCAGTCATGTGACCGCCACTCGGGATCCTGGCAGTCACCATGCCAATGCCGGAATCCGGAGCGCTCAGAATGCTGGCAGTCGGAATGTCGATCCACAGGATTTATTCCTACGACACCCACAGAGTGGGAATAGAACCTGTGGCGAGTGCAGCGAGCTAGCAAAGGGCTTTGTTGGGTGTGGTGTGTTCAAACTGAAATTAAATTGCAGTGTAAAAGTAAAAGTAGCCAGAATTTACCCTGCAAAGAAACGAAATAACCCACCCAAAATCTAACTCTCTCTGCACGTTCAATGGAGGCAATGTATCATTTTGTCTTCTTTGATGTTGCTCCACAGGGCCAGCAATGATCAAAGCTCCAGCAATGGATGCTTTGAAATCCAACTGATTCTTGACAGTGAATCTATACGTTAGATACAGCAATCATGGACTTATTCGAACATGAAGAAAGTTAAAGTACACACGAATCTGCTGCTGTTGCATTTGTGTGGGTACATCGCCACACACTGGTCCACAAGACCCACTCCCGAAACATTTCTTTGACTAAACTTAACCTAACCGTTTCTAGATGCTTGTGCGGTATGGAGAAAATAAAAACAATACTAATAAAGCATCTGCCACAGCTGCTGCTAAAAAGGAGAAAGGAAGGAGATGGGAGAAGGAGAAGGAGGAGAAATGAAGGGAGAAGGAGAAGGAGGAGAAATGAAGGGAGAAGGAGGAGAAATGAAGGGAGAAGGAGAAGGAGGAGAAATGAAGGGAGAAGGAGAAGGAGGAGAAATGAAGGGAGAAGGAGGAGAAATGAAGGGAGAAGGAGGAGAAATGAAGGGAGAAGGAGAAGGAGGAGAAATGAAGGAGAAGGAGGAGAAATGAAGGGAGGAGGAGAAATGAAGGGAGAAGGAGAAATGAAGGGAGAAGTTGGAGAAAATAAGAATTTACTCACCGGTAATTCTATTTCTCGTAGTCCGTAGTGGATGCTGGGAACTCCGTAAGGACCATGGGGAATAGACGGGCTCCGCAGGAGACTGGGCACTCTAAAAGAAAGATTAGGTACTATCTGGTGTGCACTGGCTCCTCCCTCTATGCCCCTCCTCCAGACCTCAGTTAGGGAAACTGTGCCCGGAAGAGCTGATACAACAAGGAAAGGATTTGGAATCCAGGGTAAGACTCATACCAGCCACACCAATCACACTGTACAACTTGTGATAACCATACCCAGTTAACAGTATGAACAACAAATGAGCCTCATTCAACGGATGGCTCATAACAATAACCCTTTAGTTAAGCAATAACTATATACATGTATTGCAGAAAGTCCGCACTTGGGACGGGCGCCCAGCATCCACTACGGACTACGAGAAATAGAATTACCGGTGAGTAAATTCTTATTTTCTCTGACGTCCTAGTGGATGCTGGGAACTCCGTAAGGACCATGGGGATTATACCAAAGCTCCCAAACGGGCGGGAGAGTGCGGATGACTCTGCAGCACCGCATGAGCAACTCAAGGTCCTCCTCAGCCAGGGTATCAAACTTGTAGAACTTAGCAAATGTGTTTGAACCCGACCAAGTAGCAGCTCGGCAAACTGTAAAGCCGAGACCCCTCGGGCAGCAGCCCAAGAAGAGCCCACCTTCCTTGTGGAATGGGCTTTTACTGATTTTGGATGTGGCAATCCAGCCGCAGAGTGAGCCAGCTGAATCGTGCTAGAGATCCAGCGAGCAATAGTCTGCTTCGAAGCAGGAGCGCCAACGTTGTTGGCTGCATACAGAATAAACAGCGAGTCAGATTTTCTGACTCCCGCCGTTCTGGAAACATACATTTTCAAAACCCGGCCTACGTCCAGCAACTTGGAATCCTCCAAGTCCCGAGTAGCAGCAGGCACCACAATAGGTTGGTTCAAATGAAACGATACCACCTTAGGGAGAAATTGGGGACGAGTCCTCAATTCTGCCCTCTCCATATGGAAGATCAGATGGGGGCTTTTACATGACAAAGCCACCAATTCTGACACACGCCTAGCCGAAGCTAAGGCCAATAGCATGACCACTTTCCACGTGAGATATTTTAGCTCCACGGTCTTAAGTGGCTCAAACCAGTGGGATTTCAGGAAATCCAACACAACGTTAAGATCCCAAGGTGCCACTGGTGGCACAAAAAGAGGCTGAATATGCAGCACCACCGTAACAACGTCTGACCTTCAGGCAGTGAAGCCAGTTCTTTTTGAGAGAAAAATGGATAGGGCCGAAATTTTGACCTTTATGGATCCTAAGTTTAGGCCCATAGTCACTCCTGACTGTAGGAAGTGCAGGGATCGACCCAGCTGGAATTCCTCTGTAGGGCCTTCCCGGCCTCACACCAAGCAACCTATTTTCGCCATATACAGTGAAAAAGTCTTGCTGTCACGTCTTTCCTAGCCTTTATCAGCGTAGGAACAACTGCATCCGGAATGCCCTTTTCCGCTAGGATTCGGCGTTCAACCGCCATGCCGTCAAATGCAGCCGCGGTAAGTCTTGGAACAGACAGGGCCCCTGTTGCAACGTGTGCTGTCTGAGAGGCAGAGGCCATGGGTCCTCAGAGAGCATTTCCTGCAGTTCCGGGTACCGAGTCCTTCTTGGCCAATCCAGAGCAAGAATATTGTTCTCACTCCTCCTTTTATTACAATTCTCAGCCCTTGAGTATGAGAGGAAGATGAGGAAATACACAGACCGACTGGAACACCCACGGTGTTACTAGTGCGACCACAGCTATCGCCTGAGGGTCCCTTGACCCGGCGTAAACCCTTTTTTAGCCTTTTTATTGAGGTGGGACGCCATCTAGTCCACCTGAGGCAGTTCCCAACAATTTGCAAACTGCGTGAAGACTTCCTGATGAAGTCCCCACTCTCCCGGGTGGAGGTCGTGCCTGCTGAGGAAGTCTGCTTCCCAGTTGTCCACTCCCGGAATGAACACTGCTGACAGTGCGCTTACTTGATTCTCCGCCCAGCGAAGAATTCTGGTGGCTTCTACCCTCGCCACCCTGCTCCTTGTGCCGCCTTGGCGGTTTACATGAGCCCCTGCGGTCTGACTGGATCAGAACCGGTTGGTCGCGAAGCAGGGTCTTGACTTAGTGCGTTGTATATGGCCCTTAGTTCCAGGATATTGATGTGAAGGCAAGTCTGTTGACTTGACCACAGACCTTGGAAATTTCTTCCCTGTGTAACTGCCCCCCACCCTCGGAGGCTTGCATCCGTGGTCCCCAAGACCCAGTCCTGAATGCCGAATCTGCGGCCCCCCGAGAAGGTGAGTACTCTGTAGCCACCACAGGAGAGACACTCTGACCCTGGGGGATAGGGTGATTATGTGATCCGGACCACTTGTCCAGTAAGTCCCATTGGAAGGTCCTCGCATGGAACCTGCCTAAGGGGATGGCCTCGTATGATGCCACCATCCTTCCCAGGACTCGAGTGCAGTGATGCACTGACACCTGTTTTGGTTTTAATAGATTCCTGACCAGTGTCATGAGCTCCTGAGCTCTTTCTATCGGGAGATAAACTCTTTTCTGGTCTGTGTCTAGGATCATGCCTAGGAGAGGCAGATGAGCTGTAGGAACCAACTGCGACTTTGGAATATATAGAATCCAGCCGTGTTGCCATTACACTCCCAGAGAAAGTGATACGCTGTTCATCAACTGCTCTCTTGATCTCGCTTTTATGAGGAGATCGTCCAAGTACGTGATAATAGTGACACCTTGCTTCCGCAGTAGCACCATCATATCCGCCATTACCTTGGTGAATATTCTCGGGGCCGTGGAGAGAACAAATGTCAACGTCTGAAATTGGTAATGACAATACCGTACCGCAATTTTGAGGTATGCCTAATGAGGTGGATAAATGGGGACATGAAGGTATGCATCCCTTATGTCCCGATTCACGATAAAGTCTCCCCCCTTTTCAGGCTTGCAATGACCGCTCTTAGCGATTCTATCTTGAACTTGAACCGTCTCAGGTATATGTTCAGGGATTTTAAATCAATATGGGTCTGACCGAACCGTCTGGTTTCGGAATTACAACATGGTCGAATAACAACACCCTCTTGTTGAAGGAGAGGACCCTTGACCACCACCTGTTGAAGATACAATTTGTGAATTGCAGTTAACACTGGCTTCCTCTCTTGGGGGGAAGCCCGCAGGGCCGTCGGTGAGGGGGCATCTTCTCACAGTCCAGCTTGTATCCCTGCGACACAATTTCTATTGGCCAGGGATCTAACAGGGAGTGAACCCACTTGTGGTTGAACTTACGAAGGCGTGTCCCCACCGGGCCTAGCTCCGCCTGTGGAGCCCCAGCGACATGCGGTAGATTTTTGTAGAGGCCGGGGAGGACTTCTGTTGCTGGGAACTAGCTGTGTTGTGCAGCTTCTTTCCTCTGCCCCCGGCTCTGACAAGAAAGGACGCACCTCAGAATTTCTTGTTTCTTTATTCGAAAAGCTGCATTTAATAATGTCATACTTTCCTAGGCTGTGCAGGAATATAAGGCAAACTAGCAGAATTACCAGCTATAGCTGTGGAGACCAGGCCCGAGAACCCTTCTCCACACAATCCTCAGCCTTCCATATGCCTCTTAAGTCGGCATGATCTGTCCAATGCATATTCTACAGGACACGTCAAGCAGAAATTGACATAGCTTTGACTCTAGGACCCAGTATACTCATGTCTCTTTGGGCATGCTTTATAATTATATATCTATCACTTAAGACAGCATCTTAATATATTTATATGCATACTAGGGTCTCAATCTCTGCTGATAAGGTACCTGTCCACGCTGCCACAGCGCTATAAACCCATGCCGACACAATCGCCGGTCTGGGTAGTATACTAGAATGTGCACACTATCTGCAGGATCCCTGAGAATAGCTAGTGCTACCATGCAAACAGGACACCCTAGGGGAAGATTCTCAACCCATCCTGGCCCTAGTGGTGAAAGGATACAGCCTGAGAATTCTCTTGTGGGAAGCTGCCGTCCCTTGTTTGGAGATTCCCGCTCTTTTTCCTCATGAGAGGAGGGAAATTTACATCAGCATTCTTCCCCTTAACATGTGTACTCTCGTGTCAGGGACAGATGAGTCATCAGTGATATGCAAATAATCTTTTATTCCAATAATCATATATTGAATACCTTTTAGCCCTCTTTGCTGTACTTTGCATTATCGTAGTCGACAGTGGAGTTAAACTCCGTGTCGAATCCAGTGTTTGTTATTTTGGATAGTGAGCATTGAGAGACTCTGAAGGTCTCTGTGACATAGGGACAGACCAGGGTAAATTTCCTTTCTGTTCCCTATTCACCTTAGCACTTACACATATCCAAACAGGTGTCGGCGTTGTCGACGGAGACACCCTCCCACACACATATCCGCTCTATCACCTCCTTAGAGGAGCCTTTTACCTCAGACATGTCGACACACGCGTACAGACACACCACACACACAGGGGATGCTCTATTTGAAGACCGTTCCCCCACAAGGCCCTTTGGAGAGAGTATGCCAACACACACCCCAGCGCTATATAAACCCAGGGATAACACTACAACTCAGTGTTTACCCAGTAGCTGCTGTATATACAAATTTTGCGGCTAAATTTATGTGCCCCCCACCCTCTCTTTTCACCCTTTGTGTACCAGGATACTGCAGGGGAGAGCCTGGGGAGCTTCCTTCCAGCGGAGCTGTGAAGAGAAAATGGCGCCGGTGTGCTGAGGAAGAAGGCCCCGCCCCCTCAGCGGCAGGTTTCTGTCCTTATGTGCAACGTAATGGCAGGGTTTTTTACACACATACAGTGCTAGACTGTATTATGTGTGTTTTTATTGCCAAAAGGTATAATAATTGCTGCCCAGGGCGCCGCCGCCGCCCCCCCCCCCCCCTCCCCCCCACCCCAGCGCGGCATCGGGAACGGACGATCGAGGTCAGGCCCTGTGTTCGAACCCTCTGGAGCTAATGGTGTCCAGTAGCCTAAGAAGCACAAGCTAGCTGCAAGCAGGTAGGTTTGCTTCTCTCCCCTCAGTCCCACGTAGCAGTGAGTCTGTTGCCAGCAGATCTCACTGAAAATAAAAAACCTAACAAATAATTTATTTTCTAGCAAGTTCAGGAGAGCCCACTAGGTGCATCCAGCTCTGGCCGGGCACAGATTCTAACTGGAGCAGGAGGGGCATAGAGGGAGGTGCCAGTGCACACCAGATAGTACCTAATCTTTCTTTTAGAGTGCCCAGTCTCCTGCGGAGCCCGTCTATTCCCCATGGTCCTTACGGAGTTCCCAACATCCACTAGGACGCCAGAGAAATGAAGGGAGAAGGAGAAGGAGAAATTAAGGGAGAAGGAGAAATGAAGGGAGAAGGAGAAGGAGAAATGAAGGGAGAAGGAGAAATGAAGGGAGAAGGAGAAATGAAGGGAGAAGGAGAAGGAGGAGAAATGAAGGGAGAAGGAGAAGGAGGAGAAATGAAGGGAGAAGGAGAAGGAGGAGAAATGAAGGGAGAAGGAGAAGGAGGAGAAATGAAGGGAGAAGGAGAAGAAGGAGAAATGAAGGGAGAAGGAGAAGGAGGAGAAATGAAGGGAGAAGGAGGAGAAATGAAGGGAGAAGGAGAAGGAGGAGAAATGAAGGGAGAAGGAGAAGGGGGAAAAATGAAGGGAGAAGGAGAAGCGGGAGAAATGAAGGAAGGAGAAGTGGGAGAAAAATAAGAATTTACTTACCGATAATTCTATTTCTCGGAGTCCGTAGTGGATGCTGGGGTTCCTGAAAGGACCATGGGAATAGCGGCTCCGCAGGAGACAGGGCACAAAAAGTAAAGCTTTAGGATCAGGTGGTGTGCACTGGCTCCTCCCCCTATGACCCTCCTCCAAGCCTCAGTTAGGATACTGTGCCCGGACGAGCGTACACAATAAGGAAGGATTTTGAATCCCGGGTAAGACTCATACCAGCCACACCAATCACACTGTACAACCTGTGATCTGAACCCAGTTAACAGTATGATAACAGCGGAACCTCTGAAAGATGGCTCACAACAATAATAACCCGATTTTTTGTAACTATGTACAAGTAATGCAGATAATCCGCACTTGGGATGGGCGCCCAGCATCCACTACGGACTCCGAGAAATAGAATTATCGGTAAGTAAATTCTTATTTTCTCTATCGTCCTAGTGGATGCTGGGGTTCCTGAAAGGACCATGGGGATTATACCAAAGCTCCCAAACGGGCGGGAGAGTGCGGATGACTCTGCAGCACTGAATGAGAGAACTCCAGGTCCTCCTCAGCCAGGGTATCAAATTTGTAGAATTTTGCAAACGTGTTTGCCCCTGACCAAGTAGCAGCTCGGCAAAGTTGTAATGCCGAGACCCCTCGGGCAGCCGCCCAAGATGAGCCCACCTTCCTTGTGGAATGGGCATTTACATATTTTGGCTGTGGCAGGCCTGCCACAGAATGTGCAAGCTGAATTGTATTACACATCCAACTAGCAATAGTCTGCTTAGAAGCAAGAGCACCCAGTTTGTTGGGTGCATACAGGATAACAGCAAGTCAGTTTTCCTGACTCCAGCCGTCCTGGAACCTATACTTTCAGGGCCCTGACAACATCCAGCAACTTGGAGTCCTCCAAGTCCCTAGTAGGCGCAAGGCACCACAATAAGCTGGTTCAGGTGAAACACTGACACCAACCTAGGGAGAGAACTGGGGACGAGTCCGCAGCTCTGCCCTGTCCGAATGGACAAACAGATATGGGCTTTTTTGAGAAAAAAACCCACCAATTTGACACTCGCCTGGCCCAGGCCAGGGCCAAGAGCATGGTCACTTTTCATGTGAGATGCTTCAAATCCACAGATTTGACTGGTTTTAAACCAATGTGATTTGAGGAATCCCAGAACTACGTTGAGATCCCACAGTGCCACTGGAGGCACAAAAGGGGGTTGTATATGCAATACTCCCTTGACAAACTTCTGGACTTCAGGAACTGAAGCCAATTCTTTCTGGAAGAAAATCGACAGGGCCGAAATTTGAACCTTAATGGGCCCCAATTTGACGCCCATAGACACTCCTGTTTGCAGGAAATGCAGGAATCGACAGAGTTGAAATTTCTTCGTGGGGCCTTCCTGGCCTCACACCACGCAACATATTTTCGCCACATGTGGTGATAATGTTGTGCGGTCACCTCCTTCCTGGCTTTGACCAGGGTAGGAATGACCTCTTCCGGAATGCCTTTTTCCCTTAGGATCCGGCGTTCCACCGCCATGCCGTCAAACGCAGCTGCGGTAAGTCTTGGAACAGACATGGTACTTGCTGAAGCAAGTCCCTTCTTAGCGGCAGAGGCCATAAGTCCTCTGTGAGCATCTCTTGAAGTTCCGGGTACCAAGTCCTTCTTGGCCAATCCGGAGCCATGAGTATAGTTCTTACTCCTCTACGTCTTATAATTCTCAGTACCTTAGGTATGAGAAGCAGAGTAGGGAACACATACACCGACTGGTACACCCACGGTGTTACCAGAACGTCCACAGCTATTGCCTGAGGGTCTCTTGACCTGGCGCAATACCTGTCCCGTTTTTTGTTCAGACGGGACGCCATCATGTCCACCTTGGTATTTCCCAACGGTTCACAATCATGTGGAAAAACTTCCCGATGAAGTTTCCACTCTCCCGGGTGGAGGTCGTGCCTGCTGAGGAAGTCTGCTTCCTAGTTTCCACTCCCGGAATGAAACACTGCTGACAGTGCTATCACATGATTTTCCGCCCAGCGAAAAGTCCTTGCAGTTTTTGCCATTGCCCTCCTGCTTCTTGTGCCGCCCTGTCTGTTTACGTGGGCGACTGCCGTGATGTTTTTCCCACTGGATCAATACCGGCTGACCTTGAAGCAGAGGTCTTGCTAAGCTTAGAGCATTATAAATTTACCCTTAGCTCCAGTATATTTATGTGGAGAAAAGTCTCCAGACTTGATCACACTCCCTGGAAATTTTTTCCTTGTGTGACTGCTCCCCAGCCTCTCGGGCTGGCCTCCGTGGTCACCAGCATCCAATCCTGAATGCCGAATCAGCGGCCCTCTAGAAGATGAGCACTCTGTAACCACCACAGGAGAGACACCCTAGTCCTTGGATATAGGGTTATCCGCTGATGCATCTGAAGATGCGATCCGGACCATTTGTCCAGCAGATCCCACTGAAAAGTTCTTGCGTGAAATCTGCCGAATGGAATTGCTTCGTAGGAAGCCACCATTTTTACCAGGACCCTTGTGCAATGATGCACTGACACTTTTCCTGGTTTTAGGAGGTTCTTGACTAGCTCGGATAACTCCCTGGCTTTCTCTTCCGGGAGAAACACCTTTTTCTGGACTGTGTCCAGAATCATCCCTAGGCACAGCAGACGTGTCGTCAGGATCAGCTGCGATTTTGGAATATTTAGAATCCACCCGTGCTGTTGTAGCAGTATTCGAGATAGTGCTACTCCGACCTCCAACTGTTCCCTGGACTTTGCCCTTATCAGGAGATCGTCCAAGTAAGGGGTAATTTAAGACGCCTTTTCTTCGAAGAAGAATCATCATTTCGGCCATTACCTTGGTAAAGACCCGGGGTGCCATGGACAATCCAAACGGCAGCGTCTGAAACTGATAGTGACAGTTCTATACCACGAACCTGAGGTACCCTTAGTGAGAAGGGCAAATTTGGGACATGGAGGTAAGCATCCCTGATGTCCCGGGACACTATATAGTCCCCTTCTTCCTGGTTCGTTATCACTGCTCTGAGTGACTCCCTCTTGCTTTGAACCTTTGTAAGTGTTCAAATTTTTTAGATTTAGAATAGGTCTCACCTAGCCTTCTGGCTTCAGTACCACAATATAGTGTGGAATAATACCCCTTTCCTTGTTGTAGGAGGGGTAATTTGATTATCACCTGCTGGGAATACAGCTTGTGAATTTTTTTCCATACTGCCTCCTTGTCGGAGGGAGACCTTGGTAAAGCAGACTTCAGGAGCCTGCGAGGGGGAAACGTTTCGACATTCCAATCTGTACCCCTGGGATACTACTTGTAGGATCCAAGGGTCCTGTACGGTCCCAGCGTCATGCTGAGAGCTTGGCAGAAGCGGTGGAAGGCTTCTGTTCCTGGGAATGGGCTGCCTGCTGCAGTCTTCTTCCCTTTCCTCTATCCCTGGGCAAATATGACTCTTATAGGGACGAAAGGACTGAGGCTGAAAAGACGGTGTCTTTTTCTGCAGAGATGTGACTTAGGGTAAAAACGGTGGATTTTCCAGCAGTTGCCGTGGCCACCAGGTCCGATGGACCGACCCCAAATAACTCCTCTTCCTTTATACGGCAATACACCTTTGTGCCGTTTGGAATCTGCATCACCTGACCACTGTCGTGTCCATAAACATCTTCTGGCAGATATGGACATCGCACTTACTCTTGATGCCAGAGTGCAAATATCCCTCTGTGCATCTCGCATATATAGAAATGCATCCTTTAAATGCTCTATAGTCAATAAAATACTGTCCCTGTCAAGGGTATCAATATTTTTAGTCAGGGAATCCGACCAAGCCACCCCAGCTCTGCACATCCAGGCTGAGGCGATCGCTGGTCGCAGTATAACACCAGTATGTGTGTATATACTTTTATATGATATTTTCCAGCCTCCTGTCAGCTGGTTCCTTGAGGACGGCCCTATCTATAGACGGTACCGCCACTTGTTTTGATAAGCGTGTGAGCGCCTTATCCACCCTAAGGGGTGTTTCCCAACGCGCCCTAACTTCTGGCGGGGAAGGGTATACCGCCAATAATTTTCTATCGGGGGGAACCCACGCATCATCACACACTTCATTTAATTTATCTGATTCAGGAAAAACTACAGGTAGTTTTTTCACATCCCACATAATACCCTCTTTTGTGGTACTTGTAGTATCAGAAATATGTAACCCCTCCTTCATTGCCCTTAACGTGTGGCCCTAATAAGGAATACGTTTGTTTATTCAGTGTCTGTGTCTGTGTCGACCGACTAAGGTAAACGGGCGTTTTAAAACCCCTGACGGTGTTTTTGAGACGTCTGGACCGGTACTAATTGTTTGTCGGCCGTCTCATGTCGTCAACCGACCTTGCAGCGTGTTGACATTATCACGTAATTCCCTAAATAAGCCATCCATTCCGGTGTCGACTCCCTAGAGAGTGACATCACCATTACAGGCAATTGCTCCGCCTCCTCACCAACATCGTCCTCATACATGTCGACACACACGTACCGACACACAGCACACACACAGGGAATGCTCTGATAGAGGACAGGACCCACTAGCCCTTTGGAGAGACAGAGGGAGAGTTTGCCAGCACACACCAAAAAACGCTATAATTATAAAGGGACAACCTTATATAAGTGTTTTCCCTTATAGCATCTTTTTATATATTTCTAACGCCAAATTAGTGCCCCCCCTCTCTGTTTTAACCCTGTTTCTGTAGTGCAGTGCAGGGGAGAGCCTGGGAGCCTTCCCTCCAGCCTTTCTGTGAGGGAAAATGGCGCTGTGTGCTGAGGAGATAGGCCCCGCCCCTTTTTCGGCGGGCTCGTCTCCCGCTCTTCAACGGATTCTGGCAGGGGTTAAATATCTCCATATAGCCCCCGGAGGCTATATGTGAGGTATTTTTTTGCCAAAAAATAGGTTTACATTGCCTCCCAGGGCGCCCCCCTCCCAGCGCCCTGCACCCTCAGTGACTGCCGTGTGAAGTGTGCTGAGAGCAATGGCGCACAGCTGCAGTGCTGTGCGCTACCTTAAGAAGACTGAGGAGTCTTCTGCCGCCGATTCTGGACCTTCTTCTCTTTTCAGCATCTGCAAGGGGGCCGGCGGCGAGGCTCCGGTGACCATCCAGGCTGTACCTGTGATCGTCCCTCTGGAGCTAATGTCCAGTAGCCAAAGAAGCCAATCCATCCTGCACGCAGGTGAGTTCACTTCTTCTCCCCTAAGTCCTTCGTTGCAGTGATCCTGTTGCCAGCAGGACTCACTGTAAAATAAAAAACCTAAGCTAAACTTTTCTAAGCAGCTCTTTAGGAGAGCCACCTAGATTGCACCCTTCTCGGCCGGGCACAAAAATCTAACTGAGGCTTGGAGGAGGGTCATAGGGGGAGGAGCCAGTGCACACCACCTGATCCTAAAGCTTTACTTTTTGTGCCCTGTCTCCTGCGGAGCCGCTATTCCCATGGTCCTTTCAGGAACCCCAGCATCCACTAGGACGATAGAGAAATAGGATTTTGGTACTTACCAGGTAAATCCTTTTCTTTGAATCCATAGGGGGCACTGGAGTACTCTTGGGATATGGACGGCTTAGCAGAAACAAAGGCACTGAATATTTAAATTTAGAACTCTCCACCCCTCCATATCCCAGAGTACCTCAGTGTTTTTTACTGAGCCGAACAGGAACTATAGAGAGGTTGACAATGGAGAATTCCTATAACATAACGGACAACAACAAAGTTGACACATAACGTTACTGACAACTAAACAGTTGACACCATAACCGATAAACCTTTATAATTTGAACCAATCGGTGAAAATGTGTTACCATAAGCTCCTCTGAGCTTAATACAACCCAGGTAAAACTGCTCTGGGTGGGCGTCCAGTGCCCCCTATGGATTCAAAGAAAAGGATTTACCTGGTAAGTTCCAAAATCCTATTTTCTTTTTCATCCACTAGGGGTCACTGGAGTACTCTTGGGACGTACCAAAGCTTCCCTCGTGGGCGGGAGAGCTGTTTGACACCTGTAACAGTAGGCGGCCAAAGCTAGATGCTGATGCCGCAAACGTTTCAAACTTGTAAACGCGCACAAACGTGTGCACTGAAGACCATGTAGCCGCGTCGTAGAAGCTCCACGACCAGCTGGTCATGACGTTCCCACAGAACCTGTGGGATGAGCTATTACTGACGTAGGCGACTGTAACTTAGCCTTAAGGTAAGCCTGACGTGTAGTCAGTTTTATCCAACTGGATAATGTCTGCTGAGAAGCTGGCTAACCCCACTTGGCAGCATCATAGAGAACAAACAACGTATCCGTATTACGAACTGTAGACGTTCTGGACATATAAACGCGTAATGCGCGTACCACATTCAGAATTCTAGAATGTGCTGTCAACACAGGAACCACTATTGGTTTATTGATGTGAAAAATAAGAAATCGGAATTCGTCCGAAGTTCCGCTCTTTCATCAGGAAACCCAAATACGGTGGCTTGGAATACAAGGCACCCAAATTTGAAAAACGCCTTGCCGAAGCTAAGGCTAGAAGAAGTGAGAAACTTAGTCCCCACTTGTTGTAAGGGTTCAAAATATGAAAAATGTAAGAAATCTGAACCCAGCTTCAAGTCACATGGCACTGTAGGTGGGATAAATGGAGGCTGCACTTTGAGGACACCCTGTAGAAAGGTGTGTACCGACGGCAATAGAGTCAATCGTCTTTGAATATAAATTGACAACACAGATACCTGCACCCTCAGTGTAGATAAACGCAGTTCTCCATCCCACCCCGTCTGTAAAATAACAGAATACGGGTAACTTGAAAGATGATGTCGGAAACTTCCGAGCTTCACACCAACCTATATAGGCACGCCAAATTCTGTAATAATGAGCTGCCGTAACCGGCTTCCTAGCTCGTAACATGGTTGGTATAACCGATACTGTAATGCCTTATCTCTTTTCTTAAGAGGGCGGTCTCAACAACCACCCCGTCAACCGCAGCCGCGGTAAATAGGTAAATAGGGGTAAAATAACGGTCCCTGTTATAACAGGTTGGACGTAGTATGAGCGGCCAAGGATCGTGTGCGAGTATTCCTTGGAGATTCGAGAAGCAAGCTCTCCGAAACCCATGAGATATCACTAGTATGACTGTGACGAACGGTCTTATGATCCGTTCTAGCAACGGAGAGAGCAGCGGAAAACGGTGGACCCAGATACACGAGGCTGTACGACCACGCGAATGTGAGAGCCTCCTCCGCCACTGCCCTTGGGATCTGTCAGTCTGTACACATACTGAGCGTCTGTAATTGTGGCGAGATGCCATCATGTCCACCTGAGGGTAACCCCACCTGTGGACCCACATGTGAAACACCTCTGGATTTAATGCCCAGTCTCCTGGATGAAAATCCCGACGGCTGAGATCATCTGTCTAACAGATGTCCACTCCCGGAATGAACCCAGTCGACAATATCACCTTGTGGTATTCTGGGCAATTGAGGATTCGAGCTACCTCCCGCATTGCCATGCGGCTTCTCGGTCCTCCCTGGTTGTTGTGTATGCAACTCCCGTTGCGTTGTCTGACTGCACTTGGACAGACTGAAAGCGAAGCATGTAGTGCATTGTAAATTGCACGGAGTTCCAGTACATTTATAGACAGCAATCTGTCGTGATCCGTTTTAGAACCCCTGTCGCTGACCTTTTTAAACTACAACTCCTCAACCTCTGAGACTCTCGCCCAGAGTAGAGACACCCTCGCCCCCCTGTGGGAAACGCGAGTGAAACCCGCCGAACTGAAGCGCTTCGAAAACACATCATTGATCCTAATAGGCGAATACACCAATGTAGCGCTAGTGTGCGTGGTTTTTGCACTAATTGTACCAGATGGTATAATCTGTTCTTTCTGGTGTAGTAGGTAAATATTTGATTTACCGTATCTGTAATCATACCCAGGAATTGAAGTCGTTCAGACGGAATTAAATGCGATTGTTTTTGAACTTGACACTGCAACCGTGGTGTACGTTAGCAGCGCAAGTAAGAGGAACCTCTGTTGAGACAGAGCTCTTATGAGCAGATCGTCTAAGTATGGAACGATTGTCACTGCCAGGGCTCTGAGATGAGCTATCATCACCAACATCACTTTGGTGAATACCCGAGGCGCTGACAAGAGGCCAAACGGTAGAACCTGATACGGTTAATGGTTGTGGCGTATTGCAAAACGCAAGAACCTGTGATGTGGTGACCAAACCGGAATGGGTAAATACGCATCCTGAAGATCAAGCGCAATCATGCAATCTTGTGGCTCCAAATATGCAAATACTAACCGCAGAAAATCCATTTTCAAACTGTAGTAAGTGACTTGCTGATTGAGACTGCGACGGAGCCCTCCGGCTTCGGTACCCCAAACAGAGGGAAATAAATAACCCTGACTCTGTTGGTGTACCAGGCCTGGAAATAAAAACAGCTGAAACCAGCAGAGACTGAATGGCAACCTGCCAAAACGCCTAATTTCGTCCGACAGAGGCAGTCTTGTCTTTTAACCTTTAAATGGCGGATACATCCATGAGTGGATGTCTGGAAACCCGGCAAATGTAACGTGTAAAGGCGCGCTTCCACAATTGGAAATTCGATATGGCCTAAGAGGCCGTCAAGCCACTGGCTTGTTGACTTTAGCGCCCTGGCGTTACAAGTCGTGACTGTTTTTGTACCCCAGCCTTGAAAAGACTGAAGTCTAAAGGCTTTAAACGCCGGACCAAAGTATTTCCGTTTTGATGCCGGAGGCGGCAATGGCTAGACATTTACCCCCCCCCCCCCCCCCCCCCCGCCTTGGCCTGAATATCAAATTTAGGACCAAACAACTTCTGGCCTTGTCGTGCTGAAACTAGCGACGATGAAAAGCGAGAATCGAGGTAACAGGCGTCAGCAGAAGCTTTACAGAGATACTCTGCAGCTTCTCATTAACGATAAGTCTAACGTGATCGTCATTGTTTCCATACATAGAGCGCCTAGTGACCCAAATGTATCTTGGGTCTTTATAATGTTTGACACAGACGAATTCACCAATGGCGGATTCTCCCATTTAGATGTGGAAACGGGTAAATAGAGTAAATCTTAGTCAGATATTCTAAATAAGAAACTCATTGAAGATCTGTCGTTTATTAAATTCGACGGATTAGATGTTAGAGTCTCCTTAGTCTCTGTAAACATTGAGACATTGACTCACTGGTCATTAGCAATGTATGGTTGTCAAAACCCGCA
This sequence comes from Pseudophryne corroboree, assembly GCF_028390025.1. Classification (NCBI taxonomy): domain Eukaryota; kingdom Metazoa; phylum Chordata; class Amphibia; order Anura; family Myobatrachidae; genus Pseudophryne; species Pseudophryne corroboree. Next base: position 257,898,574 of record NC_086450.1, read on the forward strand.
CTACCTGCTGGTTTAATGTGCCCTTCTCACTCGTAGTTATCGCTGTGAGGTTTGACATAGAATTGTCAGACTACATTAAATTATAAGACCAGTTAAATTAACAGGGAAGTTGGACCTTTGGAAAGGCTGAGACTCCTCCGTTAGAGCTGGCGGAGTAACTTCCGAGACTCCGATCATACCGCTCCTGTCGACCGGAGTCAATTTGAATTGCCAATGCTTAACATAGGATCTGGGACTGACCCGGCTTCCGGAGTGGAAACCTACAAAACAACTGAATCTGTGGTAGATTTATGTACAGACATTGTAGTAAACCTTATATTTAGTCTGTGTTGGAGCCTTACCCCTTTGTAAAAAGTAAAAAGTACAAATGAAAAATTAATAAAATCTTCCACCAAGTGTGGGAAGTTCCCACAAGCCTCGTTATTGCTGTGAGCACGGAAAAAACACTGAGGTCGTACACTGAGGTACTCTGGGATATGGAGGGGTGGAGAGTTCTAAATTTAAATATTCAGTGCCTTTGTTTCTGCTAAGCCGTCCATATCCCAAGAGTACTCCAGTGACCCCTAGTGGATGAAAAAGAAATGAAGGGAGAAGGAGAAGGAGGAGAAATGAAGGGAGAAGGAGAAATGAAGGGAGAAGGAGAAATGAAGGGAGAAGGAGAAATGAAGGGAGAAGGAGAAGGAGAAATGAGGGGAGAAGGAGGAGAAATGAAGGGAGAAGGAGGAGAAATGAAGGGAGAAGGAGGAGAAGGAGGAGAAATGAAGGGAGAAGGAGAAGGAGAAATGAAGGGAGAAGGAGAAGGGGGAGAAGGAGAAGGAGGAGAAATGAAGGGAGAAGGAGAAATGAAGGGAGAAGAAGGAGGATAAATGAAGGGAGAAGGAGGAATGAAGGGAGAAGGAGGAATGAAGGGAGAAGGAGAAATGAAGGGAGAAGGAGAAATGAAGGGAGGAGAAATGAAGGGAGAAGGAGAAATGAAGGGAGAAGAAGAAATGAAGGGAGAAGGAGAAATGAAGGGAGAAGGAGAAATGAAGGGAGAAGGAGAAATGAAGGGAGAAGGAGAAATGAAGGGAGAAGGAGAAGGAGAAATGAAGGGAGAAGGAGAAGGAGAAATGAAGGGAGAAGGAGAAATGAAGGGAGGAGGAGAAATGAAGGGAGGAGGAGAAATGAAGGGAGAAGGAGGAGAAATGAAGGGAGAAGGAGGAGAAATGAAGGGAGAAGGAGGAGAAATGAAGGGAGAAGGAGGAATGAAGGGAGAAGGAGAAATGAAGGGAGGAGAAATGAAGGGAGAAGGAGAAATGAAGGGAGAAGAAGAAATGAAGGGAGAAGGAGAAATGAAGGGAGAAGAAGAAATGAAGGGAGAAGGAGAAATGAAGGGAGAAGAAGAAATGAAGGGAGAAGGAGAAATGAAGGGAGAAGGAGAAGGAGAAATGAAGGGAGAAGGAGAAATGAAGGGAGGAGGAGAAATGAAGGGAGAAGGAGGAGAAATGAAGGGAGAAGGAGGAGAAATGAAGGGAGAAAGAGGAATGAAGAGAGAAGGAGAAGTGAAGGGAGGAGAAATGAAGGGAGAAGGAGAAGTGAAGGGAGGAGAAATGAAGGGAGAAGGAGAAATGAAGGGAGAAGGAGAAATGAAGGGAGAAGGAGAAGGAGAAATGAAGGGAGGAGGAGAAATGAAGGGAGAAGGAGGAGAAATGAAGGGAGAAGGAGGAGAAATGAAGGGAGGAGGAGAAATGAAGGGAGAAGGAGGAATGAAGGGAGAAGGAGAAATGAAGGGAGGAGAAATGAAGGGAGAAGGAGAAATGAAGGGAGAAGAAGAAATGAAGGGAGAAGGAGAAATGAAGGGAGAAGAAGAAATGAAGGGAGAAGGAGAAATGAAGGGAGAAGAAGAAATGAAGGGAGAAGGAGAAATGAAGGGAGAAGGAGAAGGAGAAATGAAGGGAGAAGGAGAAATGAAGGGAGGAGGAGAAATGAAGGGAGAAGGAGGAGAAATGAAGGGAGAAGGAGGAGAAATGAAGGGAGAAAGAGGAATGAAGGGAGAAGGAGAAGTGAAGGGAGGAGAAATGAAGGGAGAAGGAGAAGTGAAGGGAGGAGAAATGAAGGGAGAAGGAGAAATGAAGGGAGAAGGAGAAATGAAGGGAGAAGGAGAAATGAAGGGAGAAGGAGAAATGAAGGGAGAAGGAGAAATGAAGGGAGAAGGAGGAGAAATGAAGGGAGAAGGAGGAGAAATGAAAGGAGGAGGAGAAATGAAGGGAGAAGGAGAAATGAAGGGAGGAGGAGAAATGAAGGGAGAAGGAGAAATGAAGGGAGAAGGAGAAATGAAGGGAGGAGGAGAAATGAAGGGAGGAGGAGAAATGAAGGGAGGAGGAGAAGGAGGAGAAATGAAGGGAGAAGGAGAAGGAGGAGAAATGAAGGGAGAAGGGGAAGGAGGAGAAATGAAGGGAGAAGGGGGAGAAGGAGGAGAAAATAAGATTTTACTCACCGGTAAATCTATTTCTCGTCGTCCGTAGTGGATGCTGGGAACTCCGTAAGGACCATGGGGAGTAGCGGCTCCGCAGGAGACTGGGCACAACTAAAGAAAGCTTTAGGACTACCTGGTGTGCACTGGCTCCTCCCTCTATGACCCTCCTCCAGACCTCAGTTAGGATACTGTGCCCGGAAGAGCTGACACAATAAGGAAAGGATTTGGAATCTCGGGTAAGACTCATACCAATCACACCGTATAACTCGTGATATTATACCCAGTTAACAGTACGAAATATAACTGAGCCTCACTAACAGATGGCTCATAACAATAACCCTTTAGTTAGGCAATAACTATATACAAGTATTGCAGACAATCCGCACTTGGGATGGGCGCCCAGCATCCACTACGGACTACGAGAAATAGATTTACCGGTGAGTAAAATCTTATTCTCTCTGACGTCCTAGTGGATGCTGGGAACTCCGTAAGGACCATGGGGATTATACCAAAGCTCCCAAACGGGCGGGAGAGTGCGGATGACTCTGCAGCACCGAATGAGCAAACTCAAGGTCCTCCTCAGCCAGGGTATCAAACTTGTAGACTCTTGCAAAAATGTTTGAACCCGATCAAGTAACAGCTCGGCAAAGTTGTAAAGCCGAGACCCCTCGGGCAGCCGCCCAAGAAGAGCCCACTTTCCTCGTGGAATGGGCTTTTACAGATTTAGGGTGCGGCAGTCCAGCCGCAGAATGTGCAAGTTGAATCGTGCTACAGATCCAGCGAGCAATAGTCTGCTTAGAAGCAGGAGCACCCAGCTTGTCGGGTGCATACAGGATAAATAGCGAGTCAGTTTTCCTGACTCCAGCCGTCCTGGAAAAATATATTTTCAGGGCCCTGACTACGTCCAGTAACTTGGAGTCCTCCAAGTCTTTAGTAGCCGCAGGCACCACAATAGGTTGGTTCACCTGAAAAGCTGATACCACCTTAGGAAGGAATTGGGAACAAGTCCTCAATTCCGCCCTATCCATAAGAAAAATCAGATAAAGGCTTTTGCATGACAAAGCCGCCAATTCTGAAACACGCCTGGCCGACGCCAAGGTCAACAGCATGACCACCTTCCACGTGAGGTATTTTAGCTCTACGGATTTAAGTGGCTCAACCCAATGCGACTTCAGGAAATCCAACACCACGTTGAGATCCCACGGTGCCACTGGAGGCACAAACGGGGCTGAATATGAGGCACTCCCTTAACAAAAGTCTGAACTTCAGGCAGTGAAGCCAGTTCTTTTTGGAAGAAAATGTACAGAGCCGAAATCTGGACCTTAATGGAACCCCATTTTAGGCCCATAGTCACTCCTAACTGTAGGAAGTGCAGAAATCGACCCAGTTGAAATTCCTCCATTGGGGCCTTCCTGGCCTCACACCAAGCAACATATTTTCGCCATATGCGGTGATAATATTTTGCGATCACATCTTTCCTAGCCTTAATCAGCGTAGGAATGACTTCCTCCGGAATGCCTTTTTCCTTTAGGATCCAGTGTTCAACCGCCATGCCGTCAAACACAGCCGCGGTAAGTCTTGGAACAGGCAGGGCCCCTGCTGCAGCAGGTCCTGTCTGAGCGGCAGAGGCCATGGGTCCTCTGAGATCATTTCTTGAAGTTCCGGGTACCAAGTTCTTCTTGGCCAATCCGGAACCACGAGTATAGTTCTTACTCCTCTTATTATTATTCTCAGTACCTTGGGTATGAGAGGCAGAGGAGGGAACACATACACCGACTGGTACACCCACGGTGTTACCAGAGCGTCCACAGCTATCCCCTGAGGGTCCCCTGACCTGGCGCAATATCTTTTTAGCTTTTTGTTGAGGCGGGACGCCATCATGTCCACCTGTGGCCCTTCCCAATGGTGTACAATTATTTGGAAGACTTCTGGATGAAGTCCCCACTCTCCCGGGTGGAGGTCGTGTTCCAGAATATTTATGTGTAGGGAAGACTCCTGACTCGACCAGAGTCCTTGGAAGTTTCTTCCCTGTGTGACTGCCCCCCAGCCTCGAAGGCTGGCATCCGTGGTCATCAGGACCCAGTCCTGTATGCCGAATCTGCGGCCCTCTAGAAGATGAGCACTCTGCAGCCACCACAACAGCGACACCCTTGCCCTTGGAGACAGGGTTATCAGCCGATGCATCTGAAGATGCGACCCGGACCACTTGTCCAACAGATCCCACTGGAAGATCCTTGCCTGGAACCTGCCGAATGGAATTTCTTCGTAAGAAGCTACCATCTTTCCCAGGACTCGCGTGCATTGATGCAACGACACCTGTATTTGTTTTAGGAGGTCTCTGACTAGAGATGACAACTCCTTGGCCTTCTCCTCCGGGAGAAACACTTTTTCCTGTTCTGTGTCCAGAACTACACCCAGGAACAGTAGACGCGTCGTAGGAACCAGCTGCGACTTTGGAATATTCAGAATCCAGCCGTGCTGTTGTAGCACTTCCCGAGATAGTGCTACTCCGACCAACAACTGCTCCCTGGACCTCGCCTTTATAAGGAGATCGTCCAAGTTCGGGATAATTATAACTCCCTTTTTTCGAAGGAGTATCATCATTTTGGCCATTACCTTGGTAAATACCCTCAGTGCCGGGGACAGACCAACGGCAACGTCTGGAATTGGTAATGACAGTCCTGTACCACAATTTTGAGGTACTCCTGGTGAGGAGGGTAAATGGGGACATGCAGGTAAGCATCCTTGATGTCCAGTGATACCATGTAATCCCCTTCGTCCAGGCTTGCAATAACCGCCCTGATCGATTCCATTTTGAACTTAAACCTTCGTATATAAGTATTCAAGGATTTCAATTTTAGAATGGGTCTCACCGAACCGTCTGGTTTCGGTACCACAATCATTGTGGAATAGTAACCCCGGCCTTGTTGAAGGAGGGGCACCTTGATTATCACCTGCTGGAAGTACAGCTTGTGAATTGCCGCCAGTACTACCTCCCCTCGAGGGCAGCAGGCAAGGCTGATTTGAGGTAACGGCGAGGGGGAGTCGCCTCGAACTCCAGCTTGTATCCCTGTGATACTACTTGCAGAACCCAGGGATCCACCTGTGAGCGAGCCCACTGGTCGCTGAAGTTCCCGAGACGCGCCCCCACCGCACCTGGCTCCACTTGTGGAGCCCCAGCGTCATGCGGTGGACTCAGAGGAAGCGGGGGAAGATTTTTGATCCTGGGAACTGGCTGTCTGGTGCAGCTTTTTCCCTTTTCCCTTGTCTCTGTGCAGAAAGGAAGCGCCTTTGACCCGCTTGCTTTTCTGAAGCCGAAAGGACTGTACCTGATAATACGGTGCTTTCTTAGGCTGTGAGGAAACCTGAGGTAAAATTTTTCCTTTCTAGCTGTTGCTGTGGATACGAGGTCCCAGAGACCATCCCCAAACAATTCCTCACCCTTATAAGGCAGAATCTTCATGTGACTTCTAAAGTCAGCATCGCCTGTCCACTGCCGGGTCCCTAATACCCTCCTGGCAGAATGGACATTGCATTAATTCGGGATGCCAGCCGGCAAATATCCCTCTGTGCATCCCTCATATATAAGACGACGTCTTTAATATGCTCTATGGTTAGCAAAATAGTATCCCTGTCCTGACAGGGTAATAGACCACGCTGCAGCAGGACTATCCATGCTAAGGCAATTGCAGGTCTCAGTATAGTACCTGAGTGTGTATATACAGACTTCAGGATAGCCTCCGGCTTTTTATCAGCAGGCTCCTTCAAAGTGGCCGTATCTTAAGACGGCAGTGCCACCTTTTTTGACAAACGTGCGAGCGCCTTATCCACCCTAGGGGATATCTCCCAACGTGACCTATCCTCTGGCGGGAAAGGGTACGCCATCAGTAACTTTTTAGAAATTACCAGTTTCTTATCGGGGGAACCCACGCTTCTTCACACACTTCATTCATTCATCTGATGGGGGAACAAAACACTGGCTGCTTTTTCTCCCCAAACATAAAACCCCTTTTTTGTGGTACTTGGGTTAATGTCAGAAATGTGTAACACATTTTTCATTGCCGAGATCATGCAACGGATGTTCCTAGTGGATTGTGTATATGTCTCAACCTCGTCGACACTGGAGTCAGGCTCCGTGTCGACATCTGTGTCTGCCATCTGAGGTAGCGGGCGTTTTTGAGCCTCTGATGGCCTTTGAGACGCCTGGGCAGGCTCGGGCTGAGAAGCCGGCTGTCCCCCAGCTGTTACGCCATCCAGCCTTTTATGTAAGGAGTTGACACTGTTAGTTAATACCTTCCACCTATCCATCCACTCTGGTGTCGGCCCCACAGGGGGAGACATCACATTTATCGGCATCTGCTCCGCCTTCCACGTAACCTTCCTCATCAAAAATGTCGACACAGCCGTACCGACACACCGCACACACACACAGGGAATGCTCTGACTGAGGACAGGACCCCACAAAGTACTTTGGGGAGACAGAGAGAGATCATGCCAGCACACACCAAAGCGCTATATAATACAGGGATTCACACTACCCAGTGATTTTTCCCTTATAGCTGCTATAATACACAATTTTGCGCCTAAATTTAGTGCCCCGCCTCTCTTTTTAACCCTTTGAGCCTGAAAACTACAGGGGAGAGCCTGGGGAGCTGTCTTCTAGCTGCACTATGAAGGGAAAATGGCGCCAGTGTGCTGAGGGAGATAGCCCCGCCCCTTTTTCGGCAGACTTCTCCCGCTCTTATTATAATAATGTGGCAGGGGTATTTTTCACATATATAGCTTATTAGGCTATATTATGTGTGATTTGCCACTTTTAAGGTACTCTAATTGCTCCCCCCCCCCCAGCGCCCTGCACCCATCAGTAACCGGAGTATGTGGTGTGCACAGGGAGCAATGGCGCACAGCTGCAGTGCTGTGCGCTACCTTAATGAAGACCGAAGTCTTCTGCCGCCGATTTCCTGGACGTTCTTCTTGCTTCTGGCTCTGCAAGGGGGACAGCGGCGCGGCTCCGGGACCGAACGACAGAGGCTGGGCCTGTGTTCGATCCCTCTGGAGCTAATGGTGTCCAGTAGCCTAAGAAGCCCAAGCTAGCTGCAAGCAGGTAGGTTCGCTTCTCTCCCCTAAGTCCCTCGTAGCAGTGAGTCTGTTGCCAGCAGATCTCACTGAAAATAAAAAACCTAAAATATACTTTTTCTAGGAGCTCAGTAGAGGCCCTAGTGTGCATCCAGCTCGGCCGGGCACAAAATTCTAACTGAGGTCTGGAGGAGGGTCATAGAGGGAGGAGCCAGTGCACACCAGGTAGTCCTAAAGCTTTCTTTAGTTGTGCCCAGTCTCATGCGGAGCCGCTATTCCCCATGGTCCTTACAGAGTTCCCAGCATCCACTAGGACGTCAGAGAAATGAAGGGAGAAGAAGAAATTAAAGAAGGAGGAGAAATGAAGGGAGAAGGAGGAGGAGAAATGAAGGGAGAAGGAGGAGGAGAAAATAAGAATTTACTCACCGGTAATTCTATTTCTCGTAGTCCGTAGTGGATGCTGGGGACTCCGTCAGGACCAGGGGGATAGCGGCTCCGTAGGAGACAGGGCACAAAATTTAAAAGTTTGACCACTAGGTGGTGTGTACTGGCTCCTCCCCCTATGACCCTCCTCCAAGCCTCAGTTAGGATACTGTGCCCGGACGAGCGTACACAATAAGGAAGGATTTTGAATCCCGGGTAAGACTCATACCAGCCACACCAATCACACCGTACAACTTGTGATCTGAACCCAGTTAACAGTATGATAACGTAGGAGCCTCTGAAAAGATGGCTCACAACAATAAACAACCCGATTTTTTTGTAACAATAACTATGTACAAGTATTGCAGACAATCCGCACTTGGGATGGGCACCCAGCATCCACTACGGACTACGAGAAACAGAATTACCGGTGAGTAAATTCTTATTTTCTCTGACGTCCTAGTGGATGCTGGGGACTCCGTCAGGACCATGGGGATTATACCAAAGCTCCCAAACGGGCGGGAGAGTGCGGATGACTCTGCAGCACCGAATGAGAGAACTCCAGGTCCTCCTTTGCCAGGGTATCAAATTTGTAGAATTTTACAAACGTGTTCTCCCCTGACCACGTAGCTGCTCGGCAGAGTTGTAATGCCGAGACCCCTCGGGCAGCCGCCCAAGATGAGCCCACCTTCCTTGTGGAGTGGGCATTGACAGATTTAGGCTGTGGCAAGCCTGCCACAGAATGTGCCAGTTGAATTGTGCTACAAATCCAACGAGCAATCGTCTGCTTAGAAGCAGGAGCACCCAGCTTGTTGGGTGCATACAGTATAAACAGCGAGTCAGATTTTCTGACTCCAGCCGTCCTTGAAATATATATTTTCAATGCTCTGACAACGTCCAGCAACTTGGAATCCTCCAAATCGCTAGTAGCCGCAGGCACCACAATAGGCTGGTTCAGGTGAAACGCTGATACCACCTTAGGCAGAAAATGAGGACGCGTCCTCAATTCTGCCCTGTCCGAATGGAAAATCAGATATGGGCTTTTATACGATAAAGCCGCCAATTCCGACACTCTCCTGGCTGAAGCCAGGGCCAGTAGCATGGTTACTTTCCATGTAAGATATTTCAAATCTACCGATTTGAGTGGCTCAAACCAATGGGATTTGAGAAAATCCAAAACTACATTGAGATCCCACGGTGCCACTGGGGGCACAACCGGGGGCTGTATATGTAGTACTCCTTTTACAAAAGTCTGGACTTCAGGAACTGAAGCCAATTCTTTCTGGAAGAAAATCGACAGGGCCGAAATTTGAACCTTAATGGACCCTAATTTGAGGCCCATAGATAATCCTGTTTGCAGGAAATGTAGGAATCGACCCAGTTGAAATTCCTCTGTCGGGGCCTTCCTGGCCTCACACCATGCAACATATTTTCTCCAAATGCGGTGATAATGTTGTGCAGTCACCTCCTTCCTGGCTTTGACCAGGGTAGGGATGACCTCTTCCGGAATGCCTTTTTCCCTTAGGATCCGGCGTTAAACCGCCATGCCGTCAAACGCAGCCGCGGTAAGTCTTGGAATAACACGGTCCCTGCTGAAGCAGATCCCTTCTTAGAGGTAGAGGCCACGGATCTTCCGTGAGCATCTCCTGAAGTTCCGGGTACCAAGTCCTTCTTGGCCAGTCCGGAGCCACTAGTATCGTTCTTACTCCCCTTTGCCGTATAATTCTCAGTACCTTGGGTATGAGAGGCAGAGGAGGGAACACATACACTGACTGGTACACCCATGGTGTTACCAGAGCGTCCACAGCTATTGCCTGAGGGTCTCTTGACCTGGCGCAATACCTGTCCAGTTTTTTGTTGAGGCGGGACGCCATCATGTCCACCATTGGTCTTTCCCAATGGACTACAATCATGTGGAAGACTTCTGGATGAAGTCCCCACTCTCCCGGGTGAAGATCGTGTCTGCTGAGGAAGTCTGCTTCCCAGTTGTCCACTCCCGGGATGAACACTGCTGACAGTGCTATCACATGATTTTCCGCCCAGCGAAGAATCCTTGCAGCTTCTGCCATTGCCCTCCTGCTTCTTGTGCCGCCCTGTCTGTTTACGTGGGCGACTGCCGTGATGTTGTCCGACTGGATCAACACCGGCTGACCCTGAAGCAGAGGTTTTGCCAGGCTTAGAGCATTGTAGATTGCCCTGGAAGTTTCTTCCTTGTGTGACCGCTCCCCAGCCTCTCAGGCTGGCATCCGTGGTCACTAGGACCCAGTTCTGTATGCCGAATCTGCGGCCCTCTAACAGATGAGCACTCTGCAACCACCATAGCAGAGAGACCCTTGTCCTTGTCGACAATTTTATCCGCTGATGCATCTGCAGATGTGATCCGGACCATTTGTCTAGCAGATCCCACTGAAAAATTTGTGCATGGAATCTGCCGAATGGAATCGCTTCGTAAGAAGCCACCATTTTTCCCAGGACTCTTGTGCATTGATGCACAGACACTGTCCCTGGTTTTAGGAGGTTCCTGACGAGTTCGGATAACTCCCTGTTTTTCTCCTCCGGAAGAAATACCTTTTTCTGAACAGTGTCCAGAATCATCCCTAGGAACAGCAGACGTGTCGTCGGGATCAGTTGGGATTTTGGAAAATTCAGAATCCACCCGTGCTGTTGGAGCACTACTTGAGTTAGTGCTACTCCGACCTCCAGCTGTTCTCTGGATCTTGCCCTTATCAGGAGATCGTCCAAGTAAGGGATAATTAATACGCCTTCTCTTCGAAGAAGGATCATCATTTCGGCCATTACCTTGGTAAAGACCCTGGGTGCCGTGGACAATCCAAACGGCAGCGTCTGAAACTGATAATGACAGTTTTGTACCACGAACCTGAGGTACCCTTGGTGTGAAGGGCAAATTGGGACATGAAGGTAAGCATCCTTGATGTCCAAGGACACCATAAAATCCCCTTCTTCCAGATACGCTATCACTGCTCTGAGTGACTCCATCTTGAACTTGAATTTTTGTATGTACAGGTTCAGAGATTTCAGATTTAGAATAGGTCTTACCGAGCCGTCCGGCTTCGGTACCACAAATAGCGTGGAGTAATACCCCTTTCCCTGTTGTAGAAGGGGTACCTTGATTATCACCTGCTGAGAATAGCTTGTGAATGGCTTCCAATACCGTCGCCCTGTCTGAGGGAGACGTTGGCAAAGCAGATTTTAGGAACCGGCGAGGGGGAGACTTCTCGAATTCCAACCTGTAACCCTGAGATACTACCTGCAGGATCCAGGGGTCCACCTGCGAGTGAGCCCACTGTGCGCTGAAATTCTTGAGGCGACCCCCCACCGCCCCTGAGTCCGCTTGTAAGGTCCCAGCGTAATGCTGAGGCCTTTGCAGAAGCCGGGGAGGACTTCTGCTCCTGGGAAGGGGCTGCTTGCTGCAGTCTCTTACCCTTTCCTTTGCCTCAGGGCAAATATTGGAATCCGCATCGCCTGACCACTGTCGTGTCCATAGACTTCTTCTGGCAGATATGGACATCGCACTTACTCTTGATACCAGAGTGCAGATATCCCTCTGAGCATCTCGCATATAAAGGAATGCATCCTTTAATTGCTCTATAGTCAATAAAATACAGGGAATCCGACCAAGCCACCCCAGCACTGCACATCCAGGCTGAGGCGATTGCTGGTCGCAGTATAACACCAGTATGTGTGTATATACTTTTTAGAGTATTTTCCAGCCTCCTATCAGCTGGATCCTTGAGGGCGGCCGTATCAGGAGACGGTAACGCCACTTGTTTGGATAAACGTGTGAGCGCCTTGTCCACCCTAGGGGGTGTTTCCCAGCGCGCCCTAACCTCTGGCGGGAAAGGGTATAACGCCAATAACTTCTTTTAAATTAGCAGTTTTTTATCAGGGGTAACCCACGCTTCATCACACACGTCATTAAATTCCTCTGATTCAGGAAAAACTACAGGTAGTTTTTTCAGACCCCACATAATACCCCTTTTTGTGGTACTTGCAGTATCAGAGATATGCAAAGCCTCCTTCATTGTCGTGATCATATAACGTGTGGCCCTACTGGAAAATACGTTCGTTTCTTCACCGTCGACACTAGATTCGGTGTCCGTGTCTGGGTCTGTGTCAACCGACTGAGGCAAAGGGCGTTTTACAGCCCCTGACGGTGTTTGAGACGCCTGTACAGGTACTAACTGGTTTGCCGGTCGTCTCATGTCGTCAACCGACTTTTGCAGCGTGCTGACATTATCACGTAATTCCATAAACAAAGTCATCCATTCCGGTGTCGACTCCCTAGGGGGTGACATCACCATTACCGGCAATTGCTCCGCCTCCACACCAACATCGTCCTCATACATGTCGACACACACGTACCGACACACAGCAGACACACAGGGAATGCTCTGATAGAAGACAGGACCCCACTAGCCCTTTGGGGAGACAGAGGGAGAGTTTGCCAGCACACACCAAAGCGCTATAATTATATAGGAACAACCTTATATAAGTGTTGTTTCCTTATAGCTGCTTGAATATATATAATATCGCCAAAAAATGCCCCCACTCTCTGTTTTTTACCCTGTTTCTGTAGTGCAGTGCAGGGGAGAGCCTGGGAGCCTTCCTAGCAGCGGAGCTGCGTAGGAAAATGGCGCTGTGTGCTGAGGAGATAGGCCCCGCCCCCTATTCCGGCGGGCTCTTCTCCCGGTTTTTCTGAGACCTGGCAGGGGTGAAATACATCCATATAGCCTCATGGACTATATGTGATGTATTCTTTTTAGCCAGAAAGGTATTAACATTGCTGCCCAGGGCGCCCCCCCCCAGCGCCCTGCACCCTCAGTGACCGCCGGTGTGAAGTGTGCCTGAGCGCAATGGCGCACAGCTGCAGTGCTGTGCTCTGCCTCATGAAGACTGAAAAGCCTTCAGCCGCCGGTTTCTGGACCTCTTCTTACGTCGGCATCTGCAAGGGGGTCGGCGGCGCGGCTCCGGTGACCCATCCAGGCTGTACCTGTGATCGTCCCTCTGGAGCTAGTGTCCAGTAGCCTAAGAAGCAAATCCATCCTGCACGCAGGTGAGTTCACTTCTTCTCCCCTAGGTCCCTCGTTGCAGTGAGCCTGTTGCCAGCAGGACTCACTGAAAATAATAAAACTATCAAAACTTTTACTCTAAGCAGCTCTTTATGAGAGCCACCTAGATTGCACCCTGCTCGGACGGGCACAAAAACCTAACTGAGGCTTGGAGGAGGGTCATAGGGGGAGGAGCCAGTACACACCACCTAGTGGTCAAACTTTTAAATTTTGTGCCCTGTCTCCTGCGGAGCCGCTATCCCCCTGGTCCTGACGGAGTCCCCAGCATCCACTAGGACGTCAGAGAAATGAAGGGAGAAGGAGGAGAAATGAAGGGAGAAGGAGAAGGAGAAATGAAGGGAGAAGGAGAAATGAAGGGAGAAGGAGAAGGAGAAATAAAGGGAGAAGGAGGAGGAGGAGAAATGAAGGGAGGAGGAGGAGAAATGAAGGGAGAAGGAGGAGAAATGAAGGGAGAAGGAGAAGAAATGAAGGGAGAAGGAGAAGAAATGAAGGGAGAAGGAAAAGGAGGAGAAATGAAGGGAGAAGGAGGAGAAATGAAGGGAGGAGGAGAAATGAAGGGAGAAGGAGAAGAAATGAAGGGAGAAGGAAAAGGAGGAGAAATGAAGGGAAAAGGAGGAGGAGGAGAAATGAAGGGAAAAGGAGGAGGAGGAGAAATGAAGGGAGAAGGAGGAGGAGGAGGAGAAATGAAGGGAGAAGGAGGAGGAGGAGGAGAAATGAAGGGAGAAGGAGGAGGAGGAGGAGAAATGAAGGGAGAAGGAGGAGGAGGAGGAGAAATGAAGGGAGAAGGAGGAGGAGGAGGAGGAGAAATGAAGGGAGAAGGAGGAGGAGGAGGAGAAATGAAGGGAGAAGGAGGAGGAGAAATGAAGGGAAAAGGAGGAGGAGGAGAAATGAAGGGAAAAGGAGGAGGAGAAATGAAGAGAAAGGAGGAGGAGGAGAAATGAAGGGAAAAGGAGGAGGAGGAGAAATGAAGGGAGAAGGAGGAGGAGGAGAAATGAAGGGAGAAGGAGGAGGAGAAATGAAGGGAAAAGGAGGAGGAGGAGAAATGAAGGAAAAGGAGGAGGAGGAGAAATGAAGGGAAAAGGAGGAGGAGGAGAAATGAAGGGAGAAGGAGGAGGAGGAGAAATGAAGGAGAAATGAAGGGAGAAGGAGGAGGAGAAATGAAGGCAGAAGGAGAAGGAGATATGAAGGGAGAAGGAGAAATGAAGGGAGAAGGAGAAGGAGGAGAAATGAAAGGAGAAGGAGAAGAAATGAAGGGAGAAGGAGAAGAAGGAGAAATGAAGGGAGAAGGAGGAGGAGAAATGAAGTGAGAAGAAGGAGAAATGAAGGGAGAAGGAGAAATGAAGGGAGAAGGAGAAAATGAAGGGTGAAGGAGAAATGAAGGGAGAAAGGAGGAGGAGGAGAAATGAAGGGAGAAGGAGGAGGAGGAGAAATGAAGGGAGAAATGAAGGGAGAAGTAGGAGGAGAATGAAGGCAGAAGGAGAAGGAGAATGAAGGGAGAAGGAGAAATGAAGGGAAAAGGAGGAGGAGGAGAAATGAAGGGAGAAATGAAGGGAGAAGGAGGAGGAGAAATGAAGGCAGAAGGAGAAGGAGAAATGAAGGGAAGGAGAAATGAAGGGAAAAGGAGGAGAGGAGAAATGAAGGGAGAAATGAAGGGAGAAATGAAGGGAGAAGGAGAAGGAGAAATGAAGGCAGAAGGAGAAGGAGAATGAAGGGAGAAGGAGAAATGAAGGGAGAAGGAGAAATGAAGGGAGAAGGAGAAGGAGGAGAAATGAAGGGAGAAGGAGAAGGAGGAGAAATGAAGGGAGGAAGAGAAGGAGGAGAAATGAAGGGAGAAGGAGAAGGAGGAGAAATGAAGGGAGAAGGAGAACGAGGAGGAGGAGAAGGAGAAGGAGGAGGAGGAGAAGGAGGAGAAATGAAGGGAGAAGGAGGAGGAGAAATGAAGTGAGAAGAAGGAGAAATGAATGGAGAAGGAGGAGGAGAAATGAAGTGAGAAGAAGGAGAAATGAAGTGAAAAGGAGGAGAAATGAAAGTGAAAAGGAGAAGAAATGAAGGGAGAAGGAGGAAGAAGGAGAAATGAAGGAGAAAGGAGAAATGAAGGGAGAAGGAGGAGAAATGAAGGGAGGAGGAGAAATGAAGGGAGGAGGAGAAATGAAGGGAGAAGGAGAAGGAGAAATGAAGGGAGAAGGAGAAGGAGAAATGAAGGAGAAGGAGAATGAAGGAGAAGGAGAAATGAAGGAGAAGGAGAAATGAAGGGTGAAGGAGAATGAGAAATGAAGGGAGAAGGAGAAGAAATGAAGGGAGAAGGAGGAGAAATGAAGGGAGAAGGAGAAATGAAGGGTGAAGGAGAAGGAGAAATGAAGGGAGAAGGAGGAGGAGGAGAAATGAAGGGAGAAGGAGAAGGAGGAGAAATGAAGGGAGAAGGAGAAGGAGGAGAAATGAAGGGAGAAGGAGAAGCAGCAATGAAGGGAGAAGGCGAAGCAGAAATGAAGGGAGAAGGAGAAATGAAAGGAGAAGGAGAAATGAAGGAGAAGGAGAAATGAAGGGTGCAGGAGAAGGAGAAATGAAGGGAGAAGGAGAAGAAATGAAGGGAGAAGGAGGAGAACTGAAGGGAGAAGGAGAAATGAAGGGTGAAGGAGAAGGAGAAATGAAGGGAGAAGGAGGAGAAATGAAGGGAGAAGGAGAAGGAGAACATGAAGGGAGAAGGAGAAGGAGAAGGAGAAATGAAGGGAGAAGGAGAAATGAAGGGAGAAGGAGAAATGAAGGGAGAAGGAGAAATGAAGGGAGAAGGAGAAATGAAGGGAGAAGAAGAAATGAAGGGAGAAGGAGGAGAAACGAAGGGGGAAGGAGAAGGAGTAGAAATGAAGGGAGAAGGAGAAGAAATGAAGGGAGTAGGAGAAATGAAGGGAGTAGGAGAAGAATGAAGGGAGAAGGAGAAGAAATGAAGGGAGAAGGAGAGGGAATGAAGGGAGAAGGAGAAGGGAAATGAAGGAGAAGGAGAAATGAAGGAGAAGGAGAAATGAAGGGAGAAGGAGAAATGAAGGGAGAAGGAGAAACGAAGGGAGAAGGAAGGAGAATGAGAAATTAAGGGAGAAGGAGAAGAAATGAAGGGAGAAGGAGGAGAATGAAGGGAGAAGGAGGAGAATGAAAGGAGAAGGAGGAGAAATGAAAGGAGAAGGCGGAGAAATGACGGGAGAAGGAGGAGAAATGAAGGGAGAAGGAGAAATGAAGGGTGAAGGAGAAGGAGAAATGAAGGAGGAGGAGGAGAAATGAAGGAGAAGGAGGAGAAATGAAGGGTGAAGGAGAAGGAGAAATGAAGGGAGGAGGAGGAGCAATGAAGGAGAAGGAGGAGAAATGAAGGAGAAGGAGGAGAAATGAAGGGAGAAGGAGAAATGAAGGAGAAGGAGAAGGAGAAATGAAGGAGAAGGAGAAGAAATGAAGGGAGAAGGAGAAGAAATGAAGGGAGAAGGAGAAGAAATGAAGGGAGAAGGAGAAGGAGAAGAAATGAAGGGAGAAGGAGGAGAAATGAAGGGTTCAGGAGAAATGAAGGGTGAAGGAGAAGGAGAAATGAAGGGAGAAGGAGAAGGAGAAGGAGAAATGAAAGGAGAAGGAGAAGGAGAAATGAAGGGAGAAGGAGAAATGAAGGGAGAAGGAGAAGGAGAAATGAAGGGAGTAGGAGAAGGAGAAATGAAGGGAGAAGGAGAAGGAGGAGAAATGAAGGGAGAAGGAGGAGAAATGAAGGGAGAAGGAGAAGGAGGAGAATGAAGGGAGAAGGAGAAGGAGAAATGAAGGGAGAAGGAGAAGGAGAAATGAAGGGAGAAGGAGAAATGAAGGAGAAGGAGAAATGAAGGGAGAAGGAGAAATGAAGGGAGAAGGAGAAGGAGAAATAATGGGAGAAGG
The DNA here is from genome assembly GCF_028390025.1 of Pseudophryne corroboree. Classification (NCBI taxonomy): domain Eukaryota; kingdom Metazoa; phylum Chordata; class Amphibia; order Anura; family Myobatrachidae; genus Pseudophryne; species Pseudophryne corroboree. Next base: position 257,915,515 of record NC_086450.1, read on the forward strand.
AAGGAGAGGAAAAATTAAGGGAGAAGGAAGGAGAAGGAAAAGGAGGAGGAGGAGAAATGAAGGGAGAAATGAAGGAGAAGGAGGAGGAGAAATGAAGGCAGAAGGAGAAGGAGAAGGAGAAATGAAGGGAGAAGGAGAAATGAAGGGAGAAGGAGAAGGAGGAGAAATGAAGGAGAAGGAGAAGGAGGAGAAATGAAGGGAGAAGGAGAAGGAGGAGAAATGAAGGGAGAAGGAGAAGAGGAGAAATGAAGGAGGAGGAGGAGGAGAAATGAAGTGAGAGAAGGAGAAATGAAGGGTGAAGTGAAGGGAGAAGGAGGAGGAGAAATGAAGGGAGAAGGAGGAGGAGAAATGAAGGGAGAAGGAGAAGGAGGAGAAATGAAGGGAGAAGGAGAAGGAGAAATGAAGGGAGAAGGAGAAATGAAGGGAGAAGGAGAAGGAGAAATGAAGGGAGAAGGAGAAATGAAGGGAGAAGGAGAAATGAAGGGAGAAGGAGAACTGAAGGGAGAAGGAGAAATGAAGGGAGAAGGAGAAGGAGAAATAATGGGAGAAGGAAGGAGAAGGAAAATGAAGGGAGAAGGAAGGAGAAGGGAAAAGGAGGAGGAGGAGAAATGAAGGGAGAAATGAAGGGAGAAGGAGGAGGAGAAATGAAGGCAGAAGGAGAAGGAGAAATGAAGGGAGAAGGAGAAATGAAGGGAGAAGGAGAAGGAGGAGAAATGAAGGGAGAAGGAGGAGGAGAAATGAAGGGAGAAGGAGAAGGAGGAGAAATGAAGGGAGAAGGAGAAGGAGGAGAAATGAAGTGAGAAGAAGGAGAAATGAAGTGAGAAGAAGGAGAATGAAGGGAGAAGGAGGAGGAGAAATGAAGGGAGAAGGAGGAGGAGAAATGAAGGGAAGGAGGAGGAGAAATGAAGGGAGAAGAAGGAGAAATGAAGGGAGAAGGAGAAATGAAGGGAGAAAGGAGAAGAAATGAAGGGAGAAAGGAGAGAAATGAAGGGAGAAAGGAGAAGAAATGAAGAGGGAGAAGAAAGGAGAAGAAATTAAGGAGAAGGAGAAGGAGAAATGAAGGGAGAAGGAGAAGGAGAAATGAAGGGAGAAGGAGAAGGAGGAGAATGAAGGGAGAAGGAGAAGGAGGAGAAATGAAGGGAGAAGGAGAAGGAGAAATGAAGGGAGAAGGAGAAGGAGAAATGAAGGGAGAAGGAGAAGGAGAAATGAAGGGAGAAGGAGAAATGAAGGGAGAAGGAGAAATGAAGGGAGAAGGAGAAATGAAGGGAGAAGGAGAAATGAAGGGAGAAGGAGAAGGAGAAATGAAGGAGAAGGAGAAATGAAGGAGAAGGAGAAATGAAGGAGAAGGAGAAATTGAAGGGTGAAGGAGAAGGAGAAATGAAGGGAGAAGGAGAAGAAATGAAGGAGAAGGAGGAGAAATGAAGGGAGAAGGAGGAGGAGGAGAAATGAAGGGAGAAGGAGGAGGAGGAGAAATGAAGGGAGAAGGAGAAGGAGGAGAAATGAAGGGAGAAGGAGAAGGAGGAGAATGAAGGGAGAAGGAGAAGGAGGAGAAATGAAGGGAGAAGGAGGAGAATGAAGGGAGAAGGAGAAGCAGAAATGAAGGGAGAAGGAGAAGCAGAAATGAAGGGAGAAGGAGAAATGAAGGGAGAAGGAGAAGGAGAAATGAAGGAGAAGGAGAAATGAAGGGTGAAGGAGAAATGAAGGGAGAAGGAGAAGAAATGAAGAGAGAAGGAGGAGAAATGAAGGGAGAAGGAGAAGAAATGAAGGGAGAAGGAGGAGAAATTAAGGGAGAAGGAGAAATGAAGGGTGAAGGAGAAGGAGAAATGAAGGGAGAAGGAGAAGGAGAAGGAGAAATGAAGGGAGAAGGAGAAGGAGAAATGAAGGGAGAAGGAGAAATGAAGGGAGTAGGAGAAGGAGAAATGAAGGGAGAAGGAGAAGGAGAAATGAAGGGAGTAGGAGAAGGAGAAATGAAGGGAGAAGGAGAAGGAGAAATGAAGGGAGAAGGAGAAGGAGAAATGAAGGGAGAAGGAGAAATGAAGGGTGAAGGAGAAATGAAGGGAGAAAGGAGAAGAAATGAAGGGAGAAAGGAGAAGAAATGAAGGGAGAAGGAGAAGAAGGAGAAATGAAGGAGAAGGAGGAGAAATGAAGGGAGAAGGAGAAGGAGAAATGAAGGGAGAAGGAGAAGGAGAAATGAAGGAGAAGGAGAAATGAAGGGAGAAGGAGAAGGAGAAATAATGGGAGAAGGAAGGAGAAGGAAAAATGAAGGGAGAAGGAAGGAGAAGGGAAAAGGAGTAGGAGGAGAAATGAAGGGAGAAATGAAGGGAGAAGGAGGAGGAGAAATGAAGGCAGAAGGAGAAGGCGAAATGAAGGGAGAAGGAGAAATGAAGGGAGAAGGAGAAGAAATGAAGGGAGAAGGAGGAGAAATTAAGGGAGAAGGAGGAGGAGAAATGAAGTGAGAAGAAGGAGAAATGAAGGGAGAAGGAGAAATGAAGTGAGAAGAAGGAGAAATGAAGTGAGAAGAAGGAGAAATGAAGGGAGAAAGGAGAAATGAAGGGAGAAAGGAGAAATGAAGGGAGAAAGGAGAAGAAATGAAGGGAGAAGGAGAAATGAAGGGAGAAGGAGAAGGAGAAATGAAGGGAGAAGGAGAAATGAAGGGAGAAGGAGAAATGAAGGGAGAAGGAGAAGGAGAAATGAAGGGAGAAGGAGAAGGAGGAGAAATGAAGGGAGAAGGAGAAGGAGAAATTAAGGGAGAAGGAGAAATGAAGGGAGAAGGAGAAATGAAGGGAGAAGGAGAAGGAGAAATGAAGGAGAAGGAGAAATGAAGGGAGAAGGAGAAGGAGAAATGAAGGAGAAGGAGAAATGAAGAGTGAAGGAGAATGAGAAATGAAGGGAGAAGGAGAAGAAATGAAGGGAGAAGGAGAAGAAATGAAGGAGAAGGAGGAGAAATTAAGGAGAAGGAGAAATGAAGGGTGAAGGAGAAGGAGAAATGAAGGGAGAAGGAGGAGGAGGAGAAATGAAGGGAGAAGGAGGAGGAGAAATGAAGGGAGAAGGAGAAATGAAGGGAGAAGGAGAAATGAAGGGAGAAGGAGAAGGAGAAATGAAGGGTGAAGGAGAAGGAGAAATGAAGGGAGAAGGAGAAGAAATGAAGGGAGAAGGAGGAGAAATGAAGGGAGAAGGAGAAATGAAGGGTGAAGGAGAAGGAGAAATGAAGGGAGAAGGAGAAGAGGAGAAATGAAGGGAGAAGGAGAAATGAAGGGAGAAGGAGAAGGAGAAATGAAGGGAGAAGGAGAAGGAGAAATGAAGGGAGAAGGAGAAATGAAGGGAGAAGGAGAAATGAAGGGAGAAGGAGAAGGAGAAATGAAGGAGTAGGAGAAGGAGAAATGAAGGGAGTAGGAGAAGGAGAAATGAAGGGAGAAGGAGAAATGAAGGGAGGAGAAGGAGGAGAAATGAAGGAGAAGGAGAAGGAGGAGAAATGAAGGGAGAAGGAGAAGGAGAAATGAAGGGAGAAGGAGAAGGAGAAATGAAGGGAGAAGGAGAAGGAGAAATGAAGGAGTAGGAGAAGGAGAAATGAAGGGGAGAAGGAGAAATGAAGGGAGAAGAAGAAATGAAGGGAGTAGGAGAAGAGAAATGAAGGGAGAAGGAGAAATGAAGGGAGAAGAAGAAATGAAGGGAGTAGGAGAAGGAGAAATGAAGGGAGAAGGAGAAATGAAGGGAGAAGAAATGAAGGGAGGAGAAATGAAGGGAGAAGAAGAAATGAAGGGAGAAGAAGAAATGAAGGGAGAAGAAGAAATGAAGGGAGAAGGAGGAGAATGAAGGGGGAAGGAGAAGGAGGAGAAATGAAGGGGAAGGAGAAGGAGGAGAAATGAAGAGGGAAGGAGTAGGAGAAATGAAGGGGAAGGAGTAGGAGAAATGAAGGGAGAAGGAGAAGGAGTAGAAATGAAGGAGAAGGAGAAGAAATGAAGGGAGTAGGAGAAATGAAGGGAGTAGGAGAAGAAATGAAGGGAGAAGGAGAAACGAAGGGAGGAGAAGGAGAAATGAAGGGAGAAGGAAGGAGAATGAGAAATGAAGGGAGAAGGAAGGAGAATGAGAAATGAAGGGAGAAATGAAGGGAGAAGGAGAAGGAGAAATGAAGGAGAAGGAGAAATGAAGGGAGAAGGAGAAGAAATGAAGGAGAAGGAGGAGAAATGAAGGGAGAAGGAGAAGAAATGAAGGGAGAAGGAGGAGAAATGAAGGGAGAAGGAGAAATGAAGGGAGAAGGAGAATGAAGGGAGAAGGAGGAGGATGAGAAATGAAGGAGGAGGAGGATGAGAAATGAAGGAGAAGGAGGAGAAATGAAGGGAGAAGGAGAAATGAAGGGAGAAGGAGAAGGAGAAATGAAGGAGAAGGAGAAATGAAGGGTGGAGGAGAAGGAGAAATGAAGGGAGAAGGAGAAGAAATGAAGGGAGAAGGAGGAGAAATGAAGGGTTCAGGAGAAATGAAGGGTGAAGGAGAAGGAGAAATGAAGGGAGAAGGAGAAGGAGGAGAAATGAAGGGAGAAGGAGAAGGATAAATGAAGGGAGAAGGAGAATGAAGGGAGAAGGAGAAGGAGAAATGAAGGGAGAAGGAGAAGGAGAAATGAAGGGAGTAGGAGAAGGAGGAGAAATGAAGGGAGAAGGAGAAATGAAGGGAGAAGGAGAAGGAGAAATGAAGGGAGGAGAAATGAAGAGAGAAGGAGAAATGAAGGGAAAAGGAGAAGGAGAAATAATGGGAGAAGGAAGGAGAAGGAAAAATGCAAGGGAGAAGGAAGGAGAAGGGAGAAGGAGAAATGAAGGGAGAGGGAGAAGGAGAAATGAAGGGAGAGGGAGAAGGAGAAATGAAAGGAGAAAGAGAAGGAGAAATGATGGGAGAAAGAGAAGGAGAAATGAAGGAGAAAGAGAAGGAGAAATGAAGGGAGAGGGAGAAGAGAAATGAAGGGAGAAAGAGAAGGAGAAATGAAGGGAGAAAGAAGGAGAAATGAAGGGAGAAGGAGAAGGAGAAGAAATGAAGGGAGAAGGAGAAGGAGAAAGAAATGAAGGGAGAAGGAGAAGGAGAAATGAAGGGAGAAGAAGAAGGAGAAATGAAGGGAGAAGGAGAAGGAGAAATGAAGGGAGAAGGAGAGGAGAATGAAGGGAGAAGGAGAAATGAAGGGAGAAGGAAGGAGAAGGAGAAATGAAGGGAGAAGGAAGGAGAAGGAGGAAATGAAGGGAGAAGGAAGGAGAAGGAGAAATGAAGGGAGAAGGAAGGAGAAGGAGAAATGAAGGGAGAAGGAAGGAGAAGGAGAAATGAAGGGAGAAGGAAGGAGAAGGAGAAATGAAGGGAGAAGGAAGGAGAAGGAGAAATGAAGGGAGAAGGAAGGAGAAGGAGAAATGAAGGGAGAAGGAAAAATGAAGGAAGAAGGAGGAAGAAATGAAGGGAGAAGGAGAAGGAGAAATGATGGGAGAAGGAGAAATGAAGGGAGAAGGAGAAATGAAGGGAGAAGGAGAAATGAAGGGAGAAGGAAGGAGAAGGAAAACAGGAGGGAGGAGAAATGAAGGAGAAATGAAGGGAGAAGGAGAAATGAAGGGAGAAGGAGAAATGAAGGGAGAAGGAGAAGGAGAAATGAAGGGAGAAGGAGAAGAAATGAAGGGAGAAGGAGGAGAAATGAAGGGAGAAGGAGAAATGAAGGGTGAAGGAGAAGGAGAAATGAAGGGTGAAGGAGAAGGAGAAATGAAGGGAGAAGGAGAAGGAGAAATGAAGGGAGAAGGAGAAGGAGAAATGAAGGGAGAAGGAGAAATGAAGGGAGAAGGAGAAATGAAGGGAGAAGGAGAAATGAAGGGAGTAGGAGAAGGAGAAATGAAGGGAGTAGGAGAAGGAGAAATGAAGGGAGAAGGAGAAATGAAGGGAGAAGGAGAAGGAGGAGAAATGAAGGGAGAAGGAGAAGGAGGAGAAATGAAGGGAGAAGGAGAAGGAGAAATGAAGGGAGAAGGAGAAATGAAGGGAGAAGGAGAAATGAAGGGAGAAGGAGAAGGAGAAATGAAGGGAGTAGGAGAAGGAGAAATGAAGGGAGAAGGAGAAATGAAGGGAGAAGAAGAAATGAAGGGAGTAGGAGAAGGAGAAATGAAGGGAGAAGGAGAAATGAAGGGAGAAGGAGAAATGAAGGGAGAAGGAGAAATGAAGGGAGAAGAAGAAATGAAGGGAGGAGAAATGAAGGGAGAAGGAGAAATGAAGGGAGAAGAAGAAATGAAGGGAGAAGGAGGAGAAATGAAGGGGGAAGGAGAAGGAGGAGAAATGAAGGGGGAAGGAGAAGGAGGAGAAATGAAGGGGGAAGGAGAAGGAGGAGAAATGAAGAGGGAAGGAGTAGGAGAAATGAAGGGGGAAGGAGTAGGAGAAATGAAGGGAGAAGGAGTAGAGAAATGAAGGGAGAAGGAGAAGGAGTAGAAATGAAGGGAGAAGGAGAAGAAATGAAGGGAGTAGGAGAAATGAAGGGAGTAGGAGAAGAAATGAAGGAGAAGGAGAAACGAAGGGAGAAGGAGAAGGAGAAATGAAGGGAGAAGGAAGGAGAATGAGAAATGAAGGGAGAAGGAAGGAGAATGAGAAATGAAGGGAGAAATGAAGGGAGAAGGAGAAGGAGAAATGAAGGGAGAAGGAGAAGGAGAAATGAAGGGAGAAGAAGAAATGAAGGGAGAAGAAGAAATGAAGGGAGAAGAAGAAATGAAGGGAGAAGGAGGAGAAATGAAGGGGGAAGGAGAAGGAGGAGAAATGAAGGGGGAAGGAGAAGGAGGAGAAATGAAGAGGGAAGGAGTAGGAGAAATGAAGGGGAAGGAGTAGGAGAAATGAAGGGAGAAGGAGAAGGAGTAGAAATGAAGGGAGAAGGAGAAGAAATGAAGGGAGTAGGAGAAATGAAGGGAGTAGGAGAAGAAATGAAGGGAGAAGGAGAAACGAAGGGAGGAGAAGGAGAAATGAAGGAGAAGGAAGGAGAATGAGAAATGAAGGGAGAAGGAAGGAGAATGAGAAATGAAGGGAGAAATGAAGGGAGAAGGAGAAGGAGAAATGAAGGAGAAGGAGAAATGAAGGGAGAAGGAGAAGAAATGAAGGGAGAAGGAGGAGAAATGAAGGGAGAAGGAGAAGAAATGAAGGGAGAAGGAGGAGAAATGAAGGGAGAAGGAGAAATGAAGGGAGAAGGAGAAATGAAGGGAGAAGGAGGAGGATGAGAAATGAAGGAGGAGGAGGATGAGAAATGAAGGAGAAGGAGGAGAAATGAAGGGAGAAGGAGAAATGAAGGGAGAAGGAGAAGGAGAAATGAAGGAGAAGGAGAAATGAAGGGTGGAGGAGAAGGAGAAATGAAGGGAGAAGGAGAAGAAATGAAGGGAGAAGGAGGAGAAATGAAGGGTTCAGGAGAAATGAAGGGTGAAGGAGAAGGAGAAATGAAGGGAGAAGGAGAAGGAGGAGAAATGAAGGGAGAAGGAGAAGGATAAATGAAGGGAGAAGGAGAAATGAAGGGAGAAGGAGAAGGAGAAATGAAGGGAGAAGGAGAAGGAGAAATGAAGGGAGTAGGAGAAGGAGGAGAAATGAAGGGAGAAGGAGAAATGAAGGGAGAAGGAGAAGGAGAAATGAAGGGAGGAGAAATGAAGAGAGAAGGAGAATGAAGGGAAAAGGAGAAGGAGAAATAATGGGAGAAGGAAGGAGAAGGAAAAATGAAGGGAGAAGGAAGGAGAAGGGAGAAGGAGAAATGAAGGGAGAGGGAGAAGGAGAAATGAAGGAGGGAGAGGAGAAGGAGAAATGAAAGGAGAAAGAGAAGGAGAAATGATGGGAGAAAGAGAAGGAGAAATGAAGGGAGAAAGAGAAGGAGAAATGAAGGGAGAGGGAGAAGGAGAAATGAAGGGAGAAAGAGAAGGAGAAATGAAGGAGAAAGAAGGAGAAATGAAGGGAGAAGGAGAAGGAGAAAGAAATGAAGGGAGAAGGAGAAGGAGAAAGAAATGAAGGGAGAAGGAGAAGGAGAA